>NW_027397063.1:112353766-112455957 GCF_003265705.2 Callorhinus ursinus
ACTTAAAGGGTCCATCCAACAAGAAGATCTAACAATTGTATCTATGCCCCTACATGGGAGCAGCCAATTATATATGGCAATTAATAACAAAAGCAAAGAAACATTGACAACAATACAATAATAGTGGGGGACTTTAACACCCCCCTGACTGAAATGGACAGATCATCTAAGCAAAAGATCGACAAGGAAATAAAGACTTTGAATGACACACTGGACCAAATGGACTTCACAGATATATATAGAACATTCCATCCCAAAGCAACAGAATACACATTCTTCTCTAGTGCCCATGGAACATTCTCCAGAACAGAACAGAACAGAACACATCCTAGTTCACAAATCAGGTCTCAACCGGTACCAAAAGACTGGGATCATTCCCTGCATATTCTCAGACCACAATGCTTTGAAACTAGAACTCAATCACAAGAGGAAAGTCAGAAAGAACTCACATACATGGAGGCTAAAGAGCATCCTACTAAAGAATGAATGGGTCAAGCAGGAAATTAAAGAAGAAATAAAAAATTCATGGAAACAAATGAAAATAAAAACACAACTGTTCAAAATTTTGGGGACAGAGCAAAGGCAGTCCTAAGAGGAAAGTATGTAGCAACACAAGCCTTGCTTAAGAAACAAGAAAGATCTCAAATACACAATCTAACCCTACACCTAAAGGAGCTGGAGAAAGAACAGCAAATAAAGCCTAAACCCAGCAAGAGAAGAGAAATAATAAAGATCAGAGCAGAAATCAATGAAATAGAAACCAAAAGAACAGTAGAACAGATCAAGGAAACTAGGAGCTGGTTCTTTGAAAGAATTAATAAGATTGATAAAGCCCTGGCCAGACTTATCAAAAAGAAAAGAGAAATGACCCAAATAAATAAAATCATGAATGAAAGAGAAGAGATCACAACCAACACCAAAGAAATACAGTTATAAGAACATATTATGAGCAACTGTATGCCAGCAAATTAGATAATCAGGAAGAAATGGATGCATTCCTAGAGATGTATCAACTACCAAAACTGAACCAGGAAGAAATAGAAAACCTGAACAGACCTATAACCACTAAGGAAATTGAAGCAGTAATCAGAAATCTCCCAGCAAACAAGAGCCCAGGGCCAGATAGCTTCCCAGGGAATTCTATCAGACATTTAAAGAAGAATTACTACCAATTCTTCTGAAACTGTTCCAAAAAATAGAAATGGAAGGAAAACTTCCAAGCTCGTTTTATGAGGCCACCATTACCTTGATCCCCAAACCAGACAAAGACCCCATCAAAAAGAAGAATTACAGACCAATATCCTTGATGAACATGGATGCAAAAATTCTCACCAAAATACTAGCCAATAGGATCCAACAGTACATTAAAAGGATTATTCACCACGACCAAGTGGGATTTATCCCTGGCTGCAAGGTTGGTTCAACATCTGCAAATCAATCAATGTGATATAATACATTAATAAAAGAAAGAACAAGAACCATATGATCCTCTCAATAGATGCAGAAAAAGCATTTGACAAAGTACAGCATCCTTTCTTGATCAAAACTCTTCAGAGTATAGGGATAGAGGGTACATACCTCAATATCATAAAAACCATCTATGAAAAACCTACAGCGAATATCATTCTCAATGGGGAAAAACTGAGAGCTTTCCCCCTAAGGTCAGGAACACGGCAGGGATGCCCACTCTCACCACTGCTATTCCACATAGTACTAGAAGTCCTAGCCGCAGGATCAGACAACAAAAAGAAATCAAAGGCATCCAAATTGGCAAAGAAGAAGTCAAACTCTCACTCTTTGCAGATGATATGCTACTTTATGTGGAAAACCCAAAAGACTCCACCCCAAAACTGCTAGAACTCATATAGGATTTCAGTAAAGTAGGAGGATATAAAATCAATGCACAGAAATCAGTGGCATTCCTATACACCAACAAGACAGAAGAGAGACAAATCAAGGAGTCGATCCCATTTACAATTGCATCCAAAACCATGAGATACCTAGGAATAAATCTAACCAAAGAGGCAAAGGATCTGTACTCAGAAAACTATAAAATACTCATGAAAGAAATTGAGGAAGACACAAAGAAATGGAAAAACATTCCATGCTCATGGATTGGAAGAACAAACATTGTGAAGATGTCAATGATACCTAGAGCAATCTACATATTCAACGCAATCCCCATCAAAATACCATCAACTTTTTTCAAAGAAATGGAACAAATAATCCTAAAATTTGTATGGAACCAGAAAAGACCCCAAATAGCCAGAGGAATGTTGAAAAAGAAAAGCAAAGCTGGCGGCATCACAGTCCCAGATTTCAAGCTCTATTACAAAGCTGTCATCAACAAGATAGTATGGTACTGGTACAAAAACAGACACATAGATCAATGGAACAGAATAGAGAACCCAGAAATGGACCCTCAACTCTATGGTCAACTCATCTTTGACAAAGCAGGAAAGAATGTCCAATGGAAAAAAGACAGTCTCTTCAACAAATGGTGTTGGGAAGATTGGACAGCCACATGCAGAAGAATGAAACTGGACCATTGCCTTACACCACACACAAAAATAGACTCAAAATGGTTGAAAGACCTCAATGTGAGACAGGAATCCATCAAAACCCTAAAGGAGAACATAGGCAGCAACCTCTTTGACCTCAGCCACAGCAACTTCTTCCTAGAAACATCACCAAAGGCAAGGGAAGCAAGGACAAAAATGAACTATTGGGACTTCATCATGATAAAAGCTTTTGCACAGCAAAAGAAACAGTCCACAAAACCAAAAGACAACCGACGGAATGGGAGAAAATATTTGCAAATGACATATCAGATAAAGGGCTAGTATCCAAAATCTATAAAGAACTTCTTAAACTCAACACCCAAAGAACAAATGATTCAATCAAGAAATGGGCAGAAGACATGAACAGACATTTTTCCAAAGAAGACATCCAAACGGCCAACAGACACAGGAAAAAGTGCTCCACATCGCTCGGCATCAGGGAAATCCAAATCAAAACCTCCATGAGATACCACCTCACACCAGTCAGAATGGCTAAAATTAACAAGTCAGGAAACGACAGATGCTGGCGGGGATGCGGAGAAAGGGGAACCCTCCTACACTGTTGGTGGGAATGCAAGCTGGTGCAGCCACTCTGGAAAACAGTATGGAGGTTCCTCAAACAGTTGAAAGTAGAGCTACCCTAAGACCCAGCAATCGCACTACTGGGTATTTACCCCAAAGATACAAATGTAGGGATCCGAAGGGGTACATGCACCCCAATGTTTATAGCAGCAATGTCCACAATAGCCAAACTGTGGAAAGAGCCAAGGTGTCCATCGACAGATGAATGGATAAAGAAGATGTGGTACACACACACACACACACACACACACACACACACACACACACACACACAATGGAATATTATGCAGCCATCAAAAGGAATGAAATCTTGCCATTTGCAATGATGTGGATGGAACTTCAGGGTGTTATGCTGCGCGAAATAAGTCAATCAGAGAAAGACATGTATCATATGACCTCACTGATATGAGGAATTCTTAATCTCAGGAAACAAACTGAGGGTTGCTGGAGTGGTGGGGGTGGGAGGGACGGGGTGGCTGGGTGACAGACATTGGGGAGGGTATGTGCTATGGTGAGCACTGTGAATTGTGCAAGACCGTTGAATCACAGACCTGTACCTCTGAAATAAATAATACATTATATGTTTAAAAAAGAAGAAGAAGAAGAAGAAGAAGATAGCAGGAAGGGAAGAATGAAGGGGGGGAATCGGAGGGGGAGACCAACCATGAGAGATGATGGACTCTGAAAAACAAACTGAGGGTTCTAGAGAGGAGGGGGTTGGGGGGATGGGTTAGCCTGGTGATGGGTGTTAAAGAGGGCACATTCTGCATGGAAAAAAAAACAAACTCTGAGTTGAAAAAGATACACATTTTTGCATTGAAAAAGCACATATAGTATCAGGCAGGAATAATGAAAAATCAGATACACACCTGAAAAAACTTCTGAACTCAGGATAAAGAGATTTGCCTAAAGGCTTCCAAACACAGTGAGAAGGTGTGTTTCAGAGGCAGGAGAATCAGAGCAGCAACAGATTTCTCATCTGCAGCTTTGGACACCAGAAGATAGTGGCACAGTACATATTTAGTTTTTCAAGAAAAGCATGTGACCCAAGATTCTTATACTATCCAATAAAATATTTGTATGGGAAAAGAAAGTTGTTGTTTTTTTTTCAGCTCAAGGAGACTTACAGTGTATGCTACCCAAGCATATTTCTAAGTAAATTACCTAAGGGAGAACTCTAATTTAAAAAAAAAAAATCAGAATAAAAAATCTCAAGATAGGATGAACTATTCAAAGAGTAGAAGTCAGTCAAAAAGATATCGAAGTCCCTATTTTGTTCCAGGGTGGAGTGGTGACAAGACGGAGACCTCCAGAAGCTCCTATTCAGGGACTCAGTGTTATGAAGAAGATTTAGTGGGGTACTGAGGAAGAGAGAGACAAGTACATAGGTGCTGTTTTGGCAGAGTTGGGGACGATGTTTGATTTGAGAACCGAACGTAAGGAGGAGGCAACCTTGCCTACTTAGAGAAGAATACTCTGAGCAGAAGATACAGTCCCTGCGAAGGAAAGAAGCATGGAGTGTCCCCTCATGCAGAAAGAAAACCACTGTGGCTGGGCATGGGGAACTTGGACAGGAGGAGGCACTGAGGCAGAGATCGTCACGAACTCACTGAAATCAGATTTTTCCTCTTATTCCCTGGCATGTAGCTAGACCACCTTCCCAGCCTACCTGGAAATGGGGTGTGGCCATGAGTTTCAGCCAGAACAATGTGAACAGAAGTGATATTCAGGTCTGCCCCCTAAAAACCACCTATATGTACTCCTCCCTCCTCCTTTCCCCTTCCAGCTAGTTAGAATGGAAATGGCCCCAAGGGTGACTTTGAGAGAGCCACATGTTGAAGATGATGGCAACCTGTATCTCTGAATGGTTGGTGTTGAAAAACTTCATGAACCTGGTCACCAAGCTGGTATGTTAGCAAGAAACAAAAAAACTACACTGTTTGAGCCATTGTTGAGTACTGGGTAAATAAATCTGTTAACAGCAATCAGCCCACCCTGACAGCCACAAATAGGCAGGGTCTTGTGGGACCATAGTACAGAGTTTGAGTTTCTCTCCCAGTGTAATGGGAAGGGCTGGAGATGTAATGGATGGGGGGAGGGGGTTAAATTCAGGAAGAAAGTGACACAATCAGATTTATATTCTAGAATCTAGGGGCAGGGTTCCTAATGAGTCTTAGAAAAGATCATTGTGGCTCAGAGTGGAGCTTTAGAAAATAAAGAGGCTATGAAGTGACTGCATTTGGAGAAATTTTGGAGGTAGAGCTGATGTTTTGGATATGGGATATGTGAGAAAATAGAAGAAAGGATGACTCGTGAATTTGAGGTACTTTACTGAAATGTGGACAATTTCGTTCATTACTGTTAAATCTGAGATGTCTATTAACCATTCAAGGGAGATATGAGGTATATGAATCCAGAGTTTCAAACAATAAGTTAAGGTTGAGGAAAGAACAATAAGTATGAGCATATACATGTTCCTGAAGCCTGTGATTGGGATCTCTTAGGGGAGAGTGTTGGTAGAGAAGACAAGGCAGAGCTCCAGAACTCGTGGCATTGCTGGTTGGTGAGGAGGAGCCGGCGATGCTGACAGAAGTCGTGCCATTGAAGTAGGAGAAAAGTCTGGCTAGGGCAGGCTCCCAGAATCTTAGTGGGGTTTTTCCCAGTAATGTTTGGTTGCTGGGGTATAAGTGGAGAATAAGCAGGTAGTTGGTTTTAAATAGTTCAGGGCTTTTCCAGTCAGGTACGTAAGCAGGTATGTATTAGTTTCCTAGGGCTGGTGTAACAAATTGGTGGTTTAAAACAACAGAGCTTTACTCTCACAGTTCCAGTGGCCAGAAGTCTGAAATCAACAAGCCAGCAGAGTTGGATCCTTCTTGGAGGCTCTGGAGAAATTCGCTCTATGCCTCCCTTCTAGTTGCTGGTGGCTGTTGGCAATCCTTGGCTTATAGAAATATCACTCCAATCTCTGCCTCCATCTTCTCTCTGGGTTTCTGTGTCTGTTTCCCCTTGTCCTCTCTTCTAAGCACTTGTCATTGGATTTAGGGCCTGTCCTCATCCAGGACAATCTCATCTTGAGTTCCTCAACCTAATTACATCTGCAGAGATCTGTTTTTCTAAATAAGTTCACATTTATAGACTCCAAGCAAACCTTGGGGAAAGAGTCACTATTCAATTCCCCACAAGGAGGGAGGGGTGAGAAGGCAAGTGAGTTAAAAGGATTTGCAAGGAAGCTATAGGGCTGGATCATGGAATCCAAGCTGGATGAGCAGGGAGAGGAGGGCATGAGATGGTCGTGGAGAAGAAAGGATGGTGAGGTCAGACTGGAGAGCAGCGGAGCAGGAGAACTAGAGCAAGGGAGGGATGACATCACAACAGCTGATGGAGGCCACTTATTGCTGACGACACAGTCTGGGCATGGGTACCTGAGTGAGAGACCGAAGGGACATCGAGAAAACTCCACAGGAGGAGAAGAGGGTGTGGACTCAGAGAAGGTGGGCTAGGTCACCAGCACGGGTGATGAAGCCCTCAGAATGATGACTGGAGTGGGGAAGGAACAGTGAGTCCAGTGCAAGAAGCATCAACAAGCAAGGGACAAGACAACGGCATGGGGACAGCAATTGGGAGGACTGAGCAAGTGACAGTTATGGCTAAATCAGAATAGATGAGTGGAAGGGGATTGCCAGCTGCAATATAAGGAATTAAAAGTTACAAAAATAAAAAATAAAAGATGAATCAGAACTCCAAAGAATTCCAACAAAACCCAGGAGTTGGTGGGAGAGGGACAGAAGGAATGGAGAAGTAACTTAACAGCTTCATTTTGTGTGGGGTATGTGGCTGGAACTGAATTAGATAAAAACTATACTAAAAAGTCTCCTCTTGGGAAATTGGGACATGTAATATATTGATAGAGAAATACAGACTTGAATATACTCTTCAAAATATACATACCCACTGAAATAGAAACATCTAGAAAAGCTTCCAAATCATCAGAGGCCAAAACAGTAACTAAAAATAAAAGTCTATCAATGCAGTAAAAATTAGTTAAGGAAGAAAACAGGAACAAAGAATACATAACAGTACTAAAAGCACAAAATAAGATTTAAAAAGGCCAAATACGTCCTTTATTTCGATTATAGCCACTGTATTTAATTATCCCTACTAAAAATAATGATAAAAAATCCTTAGGCAGTCATTAAAAACAATCATTGTTGTGATTATTTTATGGGTGTATACTGCACACTTTAAATATGTACAGTTTATGGGCGCCTGGGTGGCTCAGATGGTTAAGCGTCTGCCTTCAGCTCAGGTCATGATCCCAGGGTCCTGGGATCGAGTCCCACATCAGGCTCCCTGCTCAGTGGGGAGCCTGCTTCTCCCTCTGCTTCTCTCTCTGTCTCTCATGAATAAATAAATAAAATCTTTTTTAAAAAATAAATAAATATGTACAGTTTATTGTACATCAATTATACTTCAATAAAGCTGTTTTTAAGAAACAGCAAAGACCCCAAGATTGGGTGGAAAAGCAAACTCCAATTTTATGTTTATGTATGTATCTAAGAACGATGGAGAAAAGCTAAAAAGAGGGATGATAAGTGCAAACAAATAGAAAACTGGGAAAGCCGTATTTTTTTATATCATATAAAGTGGATTTTGAAGCTAAAAATATTGTAAAATGATATATTTTGTAATGATAAAAGGTAAAATCCACAACGATATTTGAAAAGCCAAAAATCTTTAATGAACCTATAATATAACTTTAAAATATATAAAGCAATAACTTCTAGAAGTGCAAATAGGCAAATTCACAATCATATTAAGAAATCTTAATATACTTCTCTCAGAATTTATAGGATCTAGTAGATAAATATGAAATAAAATTATAGAGGGCTTGAATAATAATTAACAAATTTGACTTAATACACATATACACACAAAATTTCATACTCAAATAGAAAATGTACATTCTTTTCAAGCACCCTTAAAACTTTGATTATACGTTAGGGCACAAGGAAAATATCAGCTATTTTCTCGAACAAATAGAAACCATACAGTGAAATTAGAAAATGTCAAGAAAAATTTAGTCTGTAAAAAGTAAACACATAAAAATCCACTTGAAAATTTTGAAACCGCTTAGTTCTAAGTCATCTGTGAATTTAAAAAAATCAAAACTAGAATTCTAATTAGAAAAAAGTAAGATGATTACATATTAAAACCTTATGGGAATCAGCCAAATAGTGATATCTAGTAGAAAAATGTGTAACCATCATGTTAAGTGTTAGAAAACAAGAAAGATTTCAAATAATGAACTAAACTTCTAATCCAAGTAAATGGAAGGAGTATAGAGTAATACTAAATGAGATAGAAGTAACTTTAAAAAACCAGAAATTATTGAAATATAGAACAAAAGAAAATCGTGGTGATAAATAATGAAGTTTGTTCTTGAGAAAAAGTGTAAACAATGGAAAGGCTACGCCTTTGACAAGAGAAAAGATAGTAAATGCCTCGAGAATAACAAGAGATAAAATTACAAACACTAAGAAGATTTCAAAATTAAGACAACACACTATGACAACTACTTTGAAAATCTAAATGTAATGCAGGATTTTCCAAGAAAACATAAATTACCAAAACTGACTCAAAAAGTAGAAAACCTGAACAGACCACGAAACAGGGAAAAAATTAAGCTGTCAAAGCTATGTTTCCCAAAAAACACTTGGCGCATTTAAATTCATAGTGTGATTGCTAAGAGTAAAGACTTGATTTTCATCCTTGCTCTGCCACTTACTGATGGTGGCACTTCAGTATGGTTGCCAGATTCAGCAAATAAAAATACAGTACACCCAGTTAAATTGGAATTTTAGATAAAGACTTTTTAGTATAATATTCTCATGCAATATTTAGGACATAACTTACTAAAAGAATTGCTCGGGCGCCTGGGTGGCTCAGTTGGTTAAGCGACTGCCTTCGGCTCAGGTCATGATCCTGGAGTCCCGGGATCGAGTCCCACATCGGGCTCCCTGCTCAGCAGGGAGTCTGCTTCTCCCTCTGACCCTCCCCCCCCATGTACTCTCTCTCTCTCATTCTCGCTCTCTCAAATAAATAAATAAATCTTAAAAAAAAAAAAAAAAGAATTGCTCATGTTTACGTGAAATTCCAACTTAACTGGACATCCTATATTTTACTGGCAATCCTAGAGTTTAGACAGATTTCTCACCTTTCCTGAACTTGTTTTCTCATTTTTTAAAGGGGGATGATAATCATCATCCTACCTCAGAAGGATAACGGGAGAATTAAATGAGTTAGTATGTGGAAAACTCGGAGGGAAAACGTGGCCCATAGTCAGCACCCTTTTTGTGACAGCTCCTTTTCTGCCCCGCAGAAATCTGACCTGAGCCAAACAGTGAAGCAGCCCCCCGTCACTGCCCACCCCATCCTCATTGTTTCTTCAGCAAGCAAGTACAGTCTGCTGAGCAAGCGCCTGGCCCCTAGGCTAGATACGGGGGCAGACACACAAATAATAAAATTAAAAGCATTCTCCCCGTTTCGTCTTTCACTTACCACCCCCACAAGCACACACTAGAAGTGGTTCCAGCTGATCACAACGCCAGGTCTCCTTCCCCTTCCGACAGCGGAACGGGAAGGCCCCACTGACACGCATTCGCCAGAAGCCCACCCCCACCCTTGGAGGCGCATAGTCGAGATCCTCACGTTGACAACGTGGCGTTTTTCCCACCTGAGAATCAACAGCCTGTGGCCTCGTTCGAGTGGCTTTATCTCTTTCGGCCTCTCTAACGTAAAAGAAGGCATTGGAAGAAGATAATAAATGTACACCAGAGTCTCTCATACCATACTATTTGCTTTTTACACTGAAAACATTGTGACAGTCAAGCCTGGGGTGGTTTCGCCCGCATAGGGTTTTCCCTGAGGTTAATTTTTACAGTTACTGTGTTCTGCTGAGAAACGGTAATTAAGACAGAGACTTTGCCCAGTCTCTCTCCCAGGCTTTCTTAGAGAGCCTCTGTCTCCCTTGGCTGGAGCGTTTCGCTTGGTGGTCAGGTCTCAGAAACCATGCGAAGAGCGCCACCTGCTCTTCCAGATGATGCCCCTATCCCTGCCGGATCTTTTCCAGCTGCAGCGCAACTCAGCTCCTCAACCAGCCCTTTCCCCTTCCTCTGCCCAGGTGCTGACACCTGGCTCACCTCAGCTCTCTCCACTCACTTCAAGGAATACCCACCCTGTGGCATTTCTGCAGGAGTATAAAAGGGTCTCCTTTCATACCCCTTCCGGGCTGTTCTGATGATGAAGTCCACCTCCCTGCTGTCCGCAGACTCCTCTTTCCTCCTCAGTCCTCACCTGCTTCCCGCGGCCACTCACTCTAGTAGTCCACCCTGACGGGCCACACCTTGCACGCTTTTATTTACACTTTAAAGCAGTGCAGGAGAGGGAGAATTCTTCCTCTACCCTTCAAGGTCTTCCAGCAGGACTTAGAATTAAATTTACATGGGACAGGTTAACAGGACGGGAAGATAAAAGAAAGTTTTATGATATGTGCACAGAGGCTCAATAATGAAACTGAGACCCAAAGAAATGACCAAGGCAGGCAGTTTGTATACTTTGTAGACAAAGAGATAATAATTTTGTGAGGACTTTACATGATAAGAAAAACAGATGTTTGGGAACTTTAGTAAGGAATTCTAAGAGGAATTTAGGCTAAGGTAGTAGATCAGTAGGACGGTAACAAGGTTTGTTTCTGTAGCTTTCTTGGCTTTAAAGTTCCCCTCCGGTGATAAAGATGTCTTTTCCTTTCTCAGTAGAGGAAGGTTATTTTTCATATGGGAGATTGGTTTCCAGCTCTCAGGGGGACAGAGGAGGGTCTGAGTGTCCTTGCATCCACTGGTTCCCAAATAGCTTCAATTCAAAATAATCAATATTCCACTGTGGTACATGGTGGCTGCTAAACAGTAAGGACTCTGCACTTTGACAGTGGAAAGAAAGGCTTTGTTCCTGCTCAAAGGAGAAAAGTAACATCTGCTAAGTTCCTACTATGTTCTAGACGCTAGGCTAAGCTCCTTTCCACATATTTTCCTCATTTAATTCTCTAATAACATGTGAAACAAGACGAACCAGGAGAGACGATGGACTCTGAAAAACAAACTGAGGGTTCTAGAGGGGAGGGGGGTATGGGGATGGGTTAGCCTGGTGATGGGTATTAACAAGGGCACATTCTGCGTGGAGCACTGGGTGTTATGCACAAACAATGAATCATGGAACACTACATCAAATACTAATGATGTAATATATGGTGATTAACATAACAATAAAAATTAAAAAAAATAACATGTGAAACAGATGTCAGCATCTCCATTTTACAAAATCAAAAACACCAGTTCAGAGGGTAAGCACCTTACCCAAGGTTTACACAAGTCAGTTGCAGAGCTGGAATTTAAATTCAAGTCTCTTTGACTCTTTGACTCAAGTCCAATATTTTCCCCACTATCCTCCAATGATGGCCACCTCATGGGAAATTTGCTTATATGTGCATGTGTTATGATTTTTTTTTTGAGAGAGAGAGAGAGAGAAAGAGAGAGAGAGCATGAGGGGGGGTGGGGAGAGCAGAGAGGCAGAACCTTGAGCAGACTGAGTGCTGAGCACGGATCCTGAAGTGGGACTCAATCTCAGGAGGCTGAGATCATGACCTGAGCCAAAATCAAGGGTCCAATGCTTAACTGACCAAGCCACCCAGGGACCCATGCAGCATTATTCCTAAGAGCCAAATTATGGAAGCAACACAAGTGTCTATTGAGAGATGGATGGATAAACCAATATGATACGGAAGTGGAAGATTACTCAGCCACAAAAAAGGATGAGGTCTTGCATTTGCAACAACATGGTTAAGACAGAGAAAGACAAATAGCATGAGTTCACTTATATGTGGAATCTAAAAAACAAAACAAACAGACTCTTAAATATAAAGAAGTAACTGTTGGTTGCCTGAGGGGAAGTGGGTAGGAGGATGGGTGAAATAGAAAAATAAAAAGATTTTTAAAATGTCACCTAGATCTGGGTCAAATCTGTTTTCTCTAGCTTCTTGGTCTCTCCCTGCTCCTTCCCGCTCTTGGTTATGGGTTTGTGGCTTCTCCCTCCTGTTTATTCAATCCCATGGTCAGCCAGGCCCAGAAGGGGGACCATGGGCCAAGGTACAGGACGGTTGCCTGCTGCTTCTTGCTGCTCTTGTGTAACAGATCCCAGAATAAAATCCTGACTCTCTAGGCAGTGTCTTATCTTCTCTGAAAGCACAGACCCTTACTGAGTGGGGAGCAGCCAGCCTAGGACGTACCCTCAGCCTTGAGCTCTGCCCGCCATGCCCATTGGCCACCAGGACCGTGTCTCTCTCCTCTTTCATTTTATTTCCCTCTCCCTTGCCCCTTTCTCATCTTTCTCTTCATTGTTAGGGCTGCCATCACAAAATACCACTGAGTGGGTGGCTTAAACAACAGAAATTTATTTTCTTACAGCTCCGGAGGCTAGCAGTCCAAGGTGAAGGTGTCAGCGGGGTTATTTCTTCTGAGGCTTCTCCCCTTGCCTTGTAGATGACTGTCCCCTCCTTGTGTCTTTACATAGTCTTCCTTCCAGGTGTGTCTCTGTCCTAATCTCTTCTTACAAGGTCATAAACTCTTATAAACTCTTAAATGAGTCATATTGGGTTATGGCCCACCCTGATGACCTCATTTTAATTTAATTACTTGTTTAAAGGCCCTGTGACTTTTTTTTTAATTTTATTTTATTATGTTATGTCACCATACATCATTAGTTTTTGATGCGGTGATCCACGATTCATTGTTTTTATATAACACCCAGTGCTCCATGCAAAACGTGCCCTCCTTAATACCCATCACCAGGCTAACCCATCCCCCACCCCCCTCCCCTCTAGAACCCTCAGTTTGTTTCTCAGAGTCCATCGTCTCTCATGGTTCGTCTCTCCCTCCAATTTCCCCCCTTCATTTTCCCCTTCCTTCTCCTAATGTCCTCCATGTTCTTCCTTATGTTCCACAAATAAGTGAAACCATATGATAATTGACTTTCTCTGCTTGACTTATTTCACTTAGCATAATCTCCTCTAGTCCCATTCATGTTGATGTAAAAGTTGGGTATCCATCCTTTCTGATGGCTGAGTAATATTCCATTGTATATATGGACCACATCTTCTTTATCCATTCATCTGTTGAAGGGCATCTCGGCTCTTTCCACAGTTTGGCTATTGCAGACATTGCTGCTATGAACATATAAAGGCCCTGTGATTTTATATGACTCCAAATACAGTCATAGCCTGAGGTACTGAGGATTGGGACTTCAACATATGAAATTTGAAGAACAAACTTCAGCCCATCACACTCTCTTTCTCTCCCTCTCTCACACACACACACACGATACACACCTATTTGTGCTTAACACAAACACACACGTACTAAAAGAAGGCAAATACTAGCTTGAGACAGAGGCCGCACCTGTCTCACTGGGGATTCCTGTCTCCCAGGTTCTTAGGAAGAGAAACTCACTACCTCAGCCACCTGCTCCTTATTAATGAGGAAGAGCACCTGGTGCTGGCCAAGGAGTGGGGATGAAGGTTTCCTTGAGTTTAGAGGGCTTGCAAGGGATCCTGAGATCTCAGGGAAGGGTTCTTGGGCCTGATGCCTTTCTCACCTCTGGGTCTGAAAGTCTGAGAACGGGGTAGGAGATTTGAGGCCCATGCTTGAGTTGTTTCATTAACTGGAGTCTACTGTCATATTCATAGAGTCTTCAAAGTCTCAATAAGGATAATTTTTAAAGTTTGTGTCCATTTCAATGATCATCTAAGAACATTAATATAAGTACATCTTGAAATATCTAGATGACCACCCAAATGCAAGGACTACCATGTCGTTTCAGAGCCTACGTTTGTGTTCATTTCTATAATTGTTGGTGCCAAAAAACACTATTGGAAGTGCTCAGAGCCAGAAAGAAAGGAACATATTTGATTCTATGCATAAATGTAATGTTTATGCAAAGGGAAGGCCAAATAATGTCACAGCACATGGTATAAATTGGAGTTTAAGTTATTTCATTGTTGGACTAGAGCAAAGAGATAGGAAAATCGAATTATCACAAAGCACAGTTAAAAACCTGACATAATAGGAGGTAGTCACACATCATAATCCATCATTTGTCATATTAAATTCATAATAATTTTAATGATTTTTTAAGTTGATTAAATTTGTTAACCAAACTTGTTAAATTGATTTGTTTGGTTTTTGTTTGTATAAGCCTATTAATATAAGAATCTTGATTTAGTTTATGATTATACACAGTTAAGAAATATATTTAAATCCAGACTTATACTCCCAGATAAGATGAAGTAGTTTGTATCAGACTAACTCTATGGCTAAGAAAAAGTGTAAGAGATGGCTCATAATCCAAGAATATCAAGGAATAACCAAAGTATCTCTGAAAAAAAGAAAATATATAAAAATATAGATCATTTTACCAGAGAATTATAATCTAAAAAAAAAAAAAAGTCTCTGAAAAGAGGAAATGCTTTGTGGTAAGCATTGCATTCAACATAGTCTTTTCTGCTTGAGTCAATGATCAATTCCTGGCATGGAACACAGAGGCAGAAAAAAAAAAAAAAGCAGTGGTCTAGAGCTTAACGCACTTTCACTGGGCTTGATAGGCAAAAAATGGAGTTGAAGCTACAAAGAAACCAAGACTTGAGGCCCAAGATCCTAAAGTAAAAGGAACCACAGAGAACACTACAACAAAAACTAATGATGTAATGTATGGTGATTAAGATAACATAATAAAAAAAATAAAAATAAAAAAATAAATTAAAAAAAAAGGAACCACAGAGAGGTGAAGCTGACATTAAGCCTGAATTCACTCAAGTCATTTTATGATTTCCAAGCTATACGTTGGATAAGACACCAAGAACAAAGTGGAAGAAGCTGCCAAGACAGTAAAAATCTAAGGATGGCATCATGCTTAGCCTCACAGTGCTAGAAAGCCAAAAATTGGAATTTGGTGCTTGCCATGAGTAAGGCCCTGGTAAACACCGAGAGGTTCACTTGAGACCCCAGAAAAGCTATTTCTTAGGAGTCAGGAGAAACCAGAAACAGAAGAGCCTCTACTGAATCAAGGTGATTTTGCATATCCCATCTGCTTGCAAGAAGAAGACTTATTCCCTTTCCAGTTCCAGCCTGGAGAAAGCAAGTTGCCACAACCTGCTAAGTTCCCATGTGTGGGAGGTGAAACCCTATGGGTTCCCCCTGCCCCGCCATACCTCCAGGCCTCTGCATCAACCCTGTGGGGTTCAACCCCAACATTATGGTACATATGATACCCAAGGTGGACTGGGAGGCACTTTTTGAGACGCCCAAATAGTCGATCCATAGGTATGAGCGCGATGAGAAATTTCTGAGGAAGAAGCACCACAGACCACAGGAAGTAGATGTGTTGGAGGGAACTCTGCAACCATCCTGTGGGAGCCCTAAGATGCTGCTGAGTGATGAAGAAGCTGAAACTCAACCATGCCAGGCACCAGTTTTTCACTCTGTGACCATGTGTATCTTTGCTTATATTCATCCTGTTTGCTGGCTCTATCATATGCAGACCCAACCCTTGACCCAATGATACATCAAACACACATTTTCTTGAGCTTGGACATATATTTTTTTCCCCATTACAGTTTCAAAACAAAACAAGAGGAAGAAAAGACTTATTTCTCTCTGGAGAAAGCAATCATCTGAAATCTCAAAAACCGTTTAAATACAATGTCCAGAATTCAACAAAAAATTTACCAGGCATACCAGGAAATAAGACCAAATTATGAAACCCAAGAAAAAAAAGAGAGTCAATATATAGGCCCACAGGTGATCCAGATATTGGAGTTACCAGATAGGCACATTAAAATAATTATGTTCAATATAAAAATATAGATCATTTTACCAGAGAATTATAATCTAAACAAAAACAAAACACAAGCAAAATGGGACTCCTGTAGTATCAACCTCTCAGTAACTTAGTTTAGAAACCTAGATCTGATTTTTGATTATCTTCCTCAGCTTATTAGTACATGTATGCTTCACTATCCATCACTCACTGTCATTTCCCTAATTAAGGCCAACATCACCTCTCACCTGCAACCACACTCCAGACCATGGAATGAACTTTCTCTATTATAAATCCGATCATCTTATTCCTCTTCAAAACATCATTCAATGGCTCCCCTATGGTCTTCAGAATAAACAAGCTCCTTTTTGCATTGCTCTAGGCTATGCATTACCTGACCTTTAGTTTCCTCTACAGTATATACCTTGCTACTTGCTACTTCACCACTCCAAACCCCAGGGAGAACTTGTCCTTCAACTATAGTATTCAAACATACCATGTTTTCACCACCTGCTGAAATTTGCATATGCCATTTCCCCTTCAAAACACCTTTATTCTCTTTCACTTAGCATATTCCCACCAGTCTTCAGAAACCTTGTCTTCCAACAGGTTCTCTAGGGACCTTTTTAGATCCCTCTCCTAACATAACATGCCCTTTATGGAACATTACCATGCTGCATGGTAATTAAATATTTACATACATACCTCCCCCCACCAAATTACAAAGTCTTTGTTGGCAGGGATCACATTCCCCTGGCACTTTGCACAACAACTGATGCATTATCGGTACGTTTGAGGATTGGTGGCTGGGAGATGGCATTGCAAGCAGCGTCCTGAGAACAGGAGCTCAGCATGTTTTTAAAAGATGCAGTCTGCCCAGAACCCAACTGTAGTTGTTTGCTCACCCACATGGGTCCCTAGGGAGAGGCCAGTCTCCATGGAGGGCTGGTAAATGCAGCCAATCCCAGAGCCTCTGGAGCCCCACACTACTTCACACCAACTCAAGACCAGCATAAACCCCAGGGTTTGTTTCCAAACCCCGTGAAGCTCGTGAGTATAAGGAACACGCTCCCCAAGGGCCCTTCTTCAAACTTCAGGCAAAGGGTAAAGCTAGCTGTTACCTGCCCGCAAATGCTTTCTTTCCAAATGATCTATAAAAGTGTGCGCTCCTCCCTGAAGTGATCTTTTCCCTTAAAGCCTATGTGGGTAATCGGTTCTGTCCTATCCACAGGACTGGAGTGAGGGTTGTGTGTGTAGAAAGTTCATTTGGAATGATTGTACAAACAGAAGGAGCAGCTAATACTCATTTGTGGTTGGTGCACAGACTGCAACGGCTGAGGCTGCTCTCATCAGGTAGCGAATCTTTCATGGTCCCGGTGCTCCTGCTCTTACGGCCCCTGCACACACTGATCCCTACAGCACACCCACAGTGTCCTCAGAGACAGCGGCTTTAGAAAACAGCGGATCCAGTAACAATCCTAGCAAGTAACCAATGCTGAAGTTTGTATATGGCCTCCCTTTCCGTCTAAGAGGCAGTAAGCCTCTAAGCTGAGCATTATTATCTCCACCTTGGAGGGGGGGGAAATGAAGCTGATAGGCCGAGTAACTTGCCTAAGGTCACACAGCCGGATGCTGCCAGGATTCACACTCAGGTGAATCTGATGGCTCCACAAAGCTGGTGATTATCTCCCCCTTCCATGGCAATAACGTGATGGCTCAGAACATACTTTGCCCCTGTTCCTTTGGTGGTGCTCTGCACCCCACTAGCAGACAACATGTCCGGGAAGAGATAAAGACGACTTTGAATTCTAAACTTTACATCTAACCTATAAAAAAAAGGTATAACATCAGAATGGGGCAAGGGTCAAAGCCATTTCAACTCTAGGATGATGTTGCCAAACGGGAATCTGTTTGAAAGGGCTCTCTTTTCAAGAGCGTCTCTGCTGTCTGTGTAATGTTTGTGCCAAGCAAACTCATGTGGGGAGCACCAAGCCCCAGCCCCCCCACCGGAGACCAGTAAACCAAATGTTTGTGTGTCTGAAATCTCCTTCCAAAGAGCACAGGCCCTCCTGATCCTCTGATTACACTTGATGGTACAAGATAAAGCAAAAAAGAAAGCTTCATAATGATGATGCACTGCTTCCTGCCGCAGCTGTAGGAATGAAAAACTCACGTGGCCTAATTCACGAAACAGCCAGCAACAGCCCAAGTTCATTCCAAGGTACAGACATTATTAACTTGTGACCCAGCCTAGGAACCAGGCAGCTGTGAAATATTGTTTCAGTTAAAAAACAAAAAAGAAAAAAGGGGGAGGGGGGAGAAAAAACCCACCAGAACATATTGCTGATAAAATGTTTACACTCAGTTTAACAAATTTTATAGTAACGATGCTTTAAAAATGTGTTTCTCATGAATGGCTTTTCGATACCGAATGCAAATAAAGAAATAATGAGTTTGGAATTGCAAACAGATTACCTCTGCCCCGGAGTTGATGGTATCAGCACAATACCCACCCCGCCAAACCCATACGCATGGATTTGCCACATGACTCCTGGCAGATCCTATAAATTGCATTTAGCCACCTCGTCAAGTCACATGGTTACTTACCGCTGGAAGGTTCTACATGCCTTGGGCTCCGTGGCAACAGATCAGACTCTCCTAACCCCCCTTCCCCCTCCCCCACAAAAGGTAACCAAACAGCCTATGGATTTGGTAGTTGGCCATGTGAGCACCATAGAAACAAGAGAAACTGAGGAAAGTAATACAACTCCAGACCAATCTCAGAATGTTTGGCCTGGAATAAATATGAAACAGAGAAATGCCAGTTTTGCAAAGAAGCAGGAGAGACGCTCTTTTAACCCAGAGAAACACAGCAAAACCACCGACTTCTAATTGGGCCCCTGATGGGGCTGGATGCTAATGTAAGACCCTAGGCATACCTGAATCAGCCTTTCAGGCAGGACCCTGCAGACTATAGGAACACCTGTGTCGGGGAGGCTCTCTGCCTCCACAGACTCTGGACACACGGGGAAAAGTTCAGTTTCATTACCTATGATCACCCAAGCTCAGAGTCACTATTCCAAGGCAAGCGTGTTCTGCAGCATGGTCAGGCCTCAGCTGCTGGCTGCTTGCGGAAGGTGAGAAGGGGAAAAGGCGTAGTATTTGAGCAAGCGGGGAATCCTCATCCGGGTGCAGAGAACCCAGATGCTAGAATGAAGGGAGCATCAGGGCAGTCGGTAGGGGGACCAACACTCCCCCGTCTGCCTGGAACTCTCCCGGAGGAGCTATCCCAGAAGCCTCCCAGTCCTTAGCAACCCTAGCCTCCTGGCACTCAGGTTAAAGGGAGGCAGAAGCCGCAGCCTCAGCGTCTATTCCCAAGTTAGACCAACAGCTGATCAGGCAGAGCTCCAGGGAGGACTGTGGAGCCTCCTCGGAGGCCGGGCTTATAATGAACATGGAAGACTTGCATCAACACAGACCACGGATTGGCCACTGGCTGCCTGGAGCAGCACAGGCAGCTCTGGAAGTCCCCACGGTCGTGAACAGGAGAGGCCGGGGGAGGAGGAGTTCCCAGCTGGTGCCCAGGTTCTCCTCAGTTCCCGCAGGACTTGGAAATGGTGGTCGGACCTCACGATGAATCTTAGAGTTTATGCATAGAACCATGACAAGAGTATTTATTTCTTCTCTCTGTGTGGGCAGGGCTCAGTCACGTTCATTTTTCTGACCACCTCACAAAGTCCTTAATTAAAGAACTCTCTAGATCATGTCATACGTGAGCAGGCTTGGCCTGACTGTTGGAGTAACTTTCTGGTTAAAATTCTACTTTAATTACCCCTGGTCTTCCTCCACGTCCACATCTCCCTTGTAGAGTTCTGTCTTAATGAGGCTCACCGTGTTCCCTATTATACGAATAGGATTTCACAGCCCAGGCGGTGATAGGGCTCAGGGAGAGGCAAAAGTGATTCCTCTGATGGATCCAAGTGTGGGTTTATACATCATTCCTGACAGAGGCCACAGTATGAAACTACCTTTTTAAAAAAAGGCTTTTGAACACCACAAGACCCCACTGTTGAAATTACACAAGGGACAAATATTGTTAGTTATTATTATTGCTGGGGATTAAAGTGAAGGATGATCTGTTCTTCCTCTACCTCCTCCTGCCCACTGGGCCTTTGGCGGACAGAGAACATCACAAGAGATGTAGCTAGGAAGGGACCTGCAGATGTTTTATTCATGAGTAAGACACAAGAGCCCCTGGACAAGCTGGGCCAAAGAGCATGCTTTTCCTCACTACCCCCATGTGACTTGAAGACCACATGCTCTGAGAAGCTGAACAGAGAATAGTGGTCTGAGCTGGGCCTCCAGAAGCAGTGATCCCTGCCGAGTGGAGATTTTCAATGGGAATGCCCCTGGGGGTTGGCCAATGCAAGAACAGGAAAGGGTACTCAGGGCAACCGTGTATGGCTGTGCAGATTGTGCACTGCACAAGTGCACTCCTTGAGGGGGCAAGTGGGAGGGCAGTCTAGCCCCAGCTCCATTCACCAAGCATCCTATGGAAGCAAAGGGGGCACATTTGTCCTTGCACAAACATGTCATCTACTCACCCACCTGTTCCTGTCAGACTTTGCCTGCCCAGATGGGGCATCATTTTCAAAGGCACAGAGACACCTTATGGGTTAGCTTGTTGTCTGTGACCAGTACCTTTAACACGCCTATTCCTGGTCAACACATGGCCTTCTGAATGTTAGCAACTCTACTGTCCTTGAGACAACTGAGTTAGCAGATGGCAGGGAGGAAGCCTCTTCTCTGTGGAAACAGGAGGTAGGCGGGATTAGTGTTCTGCCCTAACTCGAGCCAGAGTCTACCCACTGGTCCAAAGAGGCCAAAGAGCCAAGCCCTTGGTCAGCCCGGGAACAGGGCAGAAGAGCTGTGCCCTCAGAACTTCCGGCCATGCTGCTCATCACTACCCAGGGGCCTTGGGATGGGCAGCTCAGCTGTTACCCCCAGAAGCCTCTGAAATGGTCAGAACAGGGTATTAAGTAAAATCATTCCAAGTCCCCATTGTACCCTCGGCCAAAAATTCACCCCGATTATATTTCCTTTCTCAAATTTCAAGCCACACTGTCCAATATAGCTCAGGAGAGGAAGCCATACCACAAACACCACATGATAGGTAAAAATACCCCAAGGAGCACCATACCAGCAACTCAAAAATACCCCGAACTTGAGCTCTGTGGAGCCCTCTCCATTATTAAATCCTGGGAGAGAAATCAAAATTCAAGACTGCCGTTACATTTCCTTTGCAAATTAAAATCCAAAGAAATGAAAGCCCCCCCCCCCCCCCCCCCCCCCCCCCAATCCTTCCCCAAAACTCCCCCCCCCCCCACCCCAGCCGCCCCCCCCCCCCCCCCGGAGCAGCTGCTCCCTGCCTTGTCTACCCAGAATGGGTGTGGCTCCCAGAGCCAAGAGGAGGTCGGATTTATCCAAACCCAAATCACTCATGTGTCCCGCTTTTCAAAAACTTTGAAAGTCAATAGGGCGCACAAGAATATCGCAGCCCAGCCCCGCACCCACCAAATTTAGCCAGTAACGTGCTGTTCTCAGAACCCGTGTTTCTGCTGCCAGCCATGGGATGTAGCAGATGCTTGATGACATCTGGGGGAAAGGAGATGGGGAAAACAAATGTGACACATAGAAAGAAAATAGTCTGGGTCTCAGACTCTCTAGAATTGCCAGTGAGACCAGCATTTGCCACAGGGCAGCCCCCTGCCTCCAGGTCTTACCTGAGATTCCATCCCGGCCACATCCAACCCATACAGTATTTCTAAAACCTCTTCATTCCCACTGCGCCCTGAGAGCCTTCCGTTCCAGGCACCCCTGCAGCCAGACCTGCCCCTTCCCTCCTGCGAGCAGGACCCTCCCTGCCCAAGCCCAGCGCACGTGGCTCTGCTTTCTCACAGTCCCCCTCTTCTCTGCCACTGTCACTGCATCCAGGGTGTTCCCTCCCTGCCCCACATTCGCTGCCACGTCTGCCTCCTGCACAGGCCTCGTGAGTCCTGTCTCAGAGGGCATTTTCCCTCTCCTGGGTTTATGACTCAGCTGCCGGAACACCAGAAATCGAAGCTGCTGCTGGAGAAGACCAGCTCTTCGTGCTGCAGGCTCCTTCCCAGATCTCGCCTCTCCTCGCCTTCCAGGCTCCCTTCCCACCGCCCCCTCTCCTGCGATTGTGGGATAGCCCTCTGGTGTTCCATCTTCTCTGGCATTCCCTCACTCCTTTCAGGCTAAGTTTCAAAATGTTCACCTGCCTCTTTCCTCCTCTACCCTGTATAGGCCTGGCATTGTTTGCTGGGTCTCGTGCTTTCTTTTATTTTCCTATTTCTTTGTTTTTCAGACCCAGACATTTGTGGTCCTAGCCTTCTCCTGAGAGGTCCTGTGCGGTCCCACACAGCAAGAGACAAGGCCAAGTTAGAGGCAAAATTCATTATGCAGACAGAGCCTGCCTTTTTTTGTCACTTCACCTTTGAGAAGCAGAAGACCAGGATGCACCTTCTCAATAGTCATTCATCCAGCGAATATCTGTGGAGGACCTACTGTGTGCTAGGAACTGTCCTGGATGCAGGGATACGCTGGCAAACAGAACCGAGTCCCTGCCCTCCTGGGCCTCACACTCAGGAGGAGACCAATCCAGCCTCTAACCTGGACATGGCTCAGCCATGACTCTCCCACCTGCCCCCTCCCCCCAGCTTGGCTTCTAACCCTAACCCCCCGTGCCAGGCTCCTTTTCCCACTCATGGTAAGTATCCTGCCTTGAAGTTTGCCTTCATATGCTAGACTCATTCTCCCAGTCCTGTTCTCATTTTCCCCGCTCAAATTTATGCAATCGTTCTTTAACCCACCCTGGTCTTCAAGCAGGGATTCCCCCATTATTTTTAGCACAAACTCTTTCTAGCTAAAGCTTTTAATTCCTTTCTTAGGCATAGGGTTTACTACAATAATTCCACTTGTTAGTTTTTGGCACCTCAATCCAGGAAAATGGCATATGCCTTGAATAGTCAGAATCTTCACCCTCTTTGCCCGCTCATGGATTAAAATCCTCTACTTCTCCAAGGAAAACACCACACTTCAGGTCCCTGGATCCACCAGGATTTTCAGACCTCATGCAAAGAACAGTCAAAAGCCAGCTTGAGAGCATCAGAGAGGAGATGGCTCCAGGAGCCCGTGAACCAAACCCACGGATGTGAGGCTGACTCACAAGTGTCTTTCTTGGTCCTGGATGCAGCTTCATGGGAGACTCCAAAAACCACCATCTGAGACAGGAGAGCCTGCACCTTCCAATAGGGCCTGGCCCTGACAATCAGAAAATACAAAGTCCTACCTCACTCTCTAGTTCTCACTTCCCATAGGGAGCATGGATGTTTCTGGTAAGTTAGAGTCCCGGGCATCTCATACCGACTTCAGTTTGTAATACCAGCGGTGGCTTTGGTCTGAGTTGCTGTATCTGACATCTGCCAAACGCCAAGGATTCCCACACGACTCACATCCTGCAATCGCTCAGGGTAGGCTAGGTTGTGTTGTAGTAACAAACAACCTCCAAATCTCAGTAGCCACGCAGTAAGTGCTTAATCATGTATGTCACAGGACATCTGAGGGAAAAGGACATGTTGCTCTATATTTTCATTATTCGGGGACCTCGACTGAGGAAAGGTCTGTCCCTGTCCTTCTGGCAATCATAAAACTTAATTTTTGACTTCATCATCATTGTTATCTATACCTAAAGTAGAAAAGTGGATTGCATGTGGAGTCAGAAGAGTTCATCTCAGTCCTGGCTCCCCCACCTCATGACCTTGTAATTCTCCACCACTTTCCCTTTCTGGGCCTTGGTTTCCTCTTCTGTCAAACAAGGGGATGAGGTTACAAATAATCTTTAAGGCCACTTTCATCTCCAAAAGTCCATGTCTCTTCTACCTTAGAAGAGAAGAGGAATTCATGTTTACTGAATGTCTATTCTCACAAGTACTCTGGAAAGCATAATTATTCTCACTATGCAGATTGGGGAAAATTGAGGCTCAGAGAAGGTAAGAGCTCGTTCAAGATCACACAGATGATGAGCAATAAGTGGGGGATTCAAACCCATGACGGTCTTACTCCGCTTTTCATTGCATCTCATTCAATACACAGTCTGGCATTGCAAACGCAGAGAGAGTGTGTGGAAAGAAAGAGATGCAATGAGATGAGCAAAAAGGCATGCCTCCCGGAGTGGCCTTGGGGAGTAAAATGACCCATGGTGTTCTCCTTTCTTCTTCTGACTCAATTTAACTTAGTGACAATAATATTTAATACTTAAGCACCAAACACTAGACTAGGTGCGGGATATGTGAAGACAAATTTCACTTGAGAAAGTAGGGAACACAAGTATCAGGGAAATGGAAACCATTCTCCATATTTCAAGAGGCAGGGATTTATTGCAAGAGATTCAATACTTGTCAAACTGATGGGAGATCTGGGGACATAATGACAGGGGAAGACCAATGCCACCTCTCAGGAAAACAAGGCAGTGAAAGAGCTACCAAAATCTGCCATCTGCCCATGAGACTTTCTGCCATTCCTGGAAGTAAATGATGACTTCTCCTTTTCTCTTGACATCCACATCTCATGCACAAGTCTGTCCTTTGAAGAATTTAAACTGGAATTCTGCTGGCAAGGGAATCTGGGTAATGTAGTTTTGAGACTTCCAGCCTCTGTGATACAAGGACAAGCTTAGAAAGCCGGGGAGGACATTGACTATCAGCAGACAGTTGGTAGCACAGCACACAGTTCTAACTAGAAAGGTCAGGACAAGTCTCCTGTGGGGTGACATCAGCTGAGTCTTAAAATAAGAGAGAAAATGAGTGAGCGGCATGAGTAAAAATGGTGTGGCAAAATCTCCTAAGGAATTTCAGGTTACTGAGTCCAGCCAGAGCATTGAGCAGGAGGAAATGGGGCTGGATTGAGGCCAGACAGGTAACAAGATCAGATTCTGGAGGGCACAGTATGCCATGCTAAGGAGCTTGGACTTGATCCAATCAATAATGGAAAACCATTGGAGGCCTTTAAAGGAAGAAAGTGACAGAATCAAGTGAGTCTGTTTAAAAGATCCCTTTGTTGGTGTTGAAGAGGGTTCTTAGAGGACATAGGGATACCAGTGAGAAGGCTTTGCTGCATCCAAGGGCTAGACAATGGTGGCTTGGACTCAGGCAGTGGCCATGGGGATGAGGGCAGGGCTGGCCTGGAAGGCAATGGGAAGGTAAGGCTGAGTGATGCATGGGCCGTGGGCATGAGTGGGAGAAGACCAGCCAGGCTTCTGGTGTGGCTTATTGGAGAATGGTGACCATTCACTGAATTGGGAGCTTGGGAGAAGGAGCTTGCCTAGGGGTGGGGAAGATGGGGATTGCTGAGTTGGGTTCCATAACAAGCTGAGTCTGAAGTGCCTCGGTGATGGAAAGATTGATAACATTCTAAAGTAAGATATCAGGTATGGGCTAACATCCTACCAGAGGCCAGGCCCTCTGCTCAGCACCAGGAGCACTCAGCTGAACACGGTAATCGCTCTCTTGGGGGAGCTCTGAAGTCAATCTGCCCCTGAACGTCTGGGACTCCAGAGGAGCCTCAACAATGGGAATCTTTGGGGAACATTCAAACCTCATTTGAGGCAAATGTTTTCAGCTCCACAACATCTGCAAGTAAAATTTCCCTGGAGCTTTTCAAAGCACACTGGAAATGGGTGCTTATTTCCTCTTCCTCTGGGCCCAAGGTGGGCTGAAAATCATGGGAGGAGAAGAGAAAACTCTTCTGCTGTTTAATCTTGATGAAATCCTGAACCTCTCTTAGTTCTAGTTTATCTATCAAAGGAAGGTGGGCTTAATACAAGAAACATTTGTAACTAGGCCCTAGGGAATCTTAAAAATGCGTAAGACAAGGCTGGAACCTTGGACAGCCATTCTACTCTGTGTGGCAAGGCTGATGGTTCACTGGGGCTGGGTTAGAAGTAAGAGTCTACTGAGGCACTGGTGTGGGGATGGGGTGACCATTTGCCCCCATTCCCTGGGACTTCCCAGGTTTTAGCTCTGAAGCTCCCATGTCCTGGGAACCCCTCCCTCCCAGACAACCCAGGACAGCTTGTCACCCTCTGTGGGGAAGATGTGCTTCTCCAGCCCTTCTCAGGGAGATTGCCCATGACACCTGGGGAAGATGTCTCAAGACCCTCAAGACCACCCAGAACTACATACCAAACACCGGTCAACCAGGACAGTGAAAATGTACCTAAACACAATCTATATCAAATCTACTTTCTCACTGGAAACATGTCTGACTGCTCTACTTATTGTGCAATTTTGTCCCCCTTCCCTGAGCCCCTGATGTCTTTTCCTCTGCTTTATTTCTTAATTTCTTCCACGACATTTTCCAGCTTCTTTCATACTAGGTAATGCATGCAATCATTGTTTCTTATTTATTGTCTGTCTCACCCTACTAGAATGTAAACTCCTAGAAGGCAGGAATCTTTAATTATGTCTGATTCTCGATGTATCACATTTGTCTGGAACAAAATAAGCACTTAATGTTCATTTGTGGAATGAATGAATGAGTTAAACACATTCTCAAACTATAGCATTTTAGACAGAACATGAACTGATCTTGACTTTTTTTTATTCAAATGAAACTAAGAAGATATTTGCATTATTTCATATTCAAAGCCGACTGTTGACACATTTAATCTTGCTAAACTCGCCAAGTGTGGCGGCTTTCTCCTGCCAGCGGGTTACATAATCTTCCAGGCACACATCTGAAGCACCAAGCTAACCTTCCCGCGTGGCAGCTGTGGAGTGGTAATTGCGAGGGGGCGTCTCTGAGGGGCTGGAGAAGGCAGGCCATCTGCCACGGCGTCAGGGAGAGCAGGGGCCAGGATGCTGGGCCCTCTGCGATGCCTCACTGCCAATTAGCTGTCCCCACACTGGCTGCACGGGGGCTTCCAGGCTGGCCGGTTAGAGCAGCCGATGGAACAGGAAAGTCACCAACAGAATGACCAATCGGCCCACCTGCGCTGGGGGCGGCATGGGACTGGGTGGGTGTCGGCATCGCCTATCAGAAGCTGGGCAGAAAGCTGTTTCCCCAGTCCCGTTCCACAAGCCGGGCCAGTCAGCCAGGCGACAGTGGGCGCACACAGCATCACACCGAGCCTCCCCGCGTGCTGCGGGCCCTTGTTCATCTCAGCGCCTGCAATGCCCTTCTCCCTGATGACGGCCTGGTGGACATCTTTTCACCCTTCAAATCTCTGCAACGATCTCACCTCTTCTGTGCAATCTTTCCTGACCATCTGCCAACCGAATGGGTCCTCCTTACTCCGAGCTGACTTCAATAGCAGTAATAATAATTAATAATAACAGCCGCAGCAGCAGCCGCTGAATACGTGCACACTGACAATGTACGGTGAGACGTGTGAGTCAGCTGATATGCCTACCTTGGCTCCCGTACTCCTCACGATGGTGCTTCGGCGCACGTGCCATTAGCGCTCATCTACAAGTGAGGCTTGGGGCTTAGAGAGGTCACCTCGGTCGCCGAGACCGCACAGCTACAAACGCAGAGCTTGGACTTGACTCTCAGTCGGCACCAGCCGGAAGCTCAGGCACCGGTCACTGTGCCGAGCCTTGCACGTGGCACTGCCCTCCCCGCCTCTCATGTCTCTGTCTCCACGGGTGGCACCTGTGTCTCCTCACTGGACCTCACTCCTCGGGGGCTCAAGAGGCAGGGTCTGCGCCTCTCTGATTGCCCTCCGTATCCCAAGCCCTAGCAGAGCTTGGCGTGTGGTGGATACTTAGGAAGCATTTCCTGAATTGAAGAACAATACAGGTAAAGGGCTGGCACTCTGAGCCGGGGAGGGGGTGGGGGGAACCCACCGGATCTTACTAATTAGGTTAATGAGGACTATCTGGAAATTGTGACAGATTTGCATCTGTATCCACCGAATGCCCCCGCATGTTTTTAGTTTCCTGGGATGCTGCAAATCTGTGAGGACAGCTCCACCTCTCCAGGAGGAGGGGTGTTGATGGCCACAGCAGCCCCAACCTCCTGAGTGCCCTCTGTGCGCTGTGATGCCCAGGGCTGTGTGCACAGTGGGAGTCAGATGCCCAACAGCTACCCCCAGAAGTGGGCGATGGGGTTGTAGATGTGCATGAACCTAGGGGTTTGCCAAGAGACTATCCCAGACTTGTGTGGGAGCCCAGCTCGAGCTGCAGGGAGCCATAGCCCCAGAGCTGTGGACCCCACAGTGAGAGGGATGGGAGGCCATGCTACTACACCAAGGGCAGATTCTCCTTTCCTCACATTTCCTCGTCCCATGCCCTGTCCACAGGTACCAAACCACCCAACCAAGAACGCAATGATGAGAGGAGACAGGACTCAGGCACAAAAGAGGTGACACCTAACAGGCAGTTCTGTGAATGACCTAACCTTTCCCTTCAGACCCAAGGAATGCCAGAGAATCCTTCTCCCCTCTTGCTATAGAAAATAACATCCAGCTTGGTCCAGTGTGGGCACCCCAAGGAGCCTGGGTCTCCAGACGCTGAGGAACACTGGGAGTGGCCCGGCCGGGAGGAGCCATCTCACCCTGCTTGGCCAGAGCTCCTGGGCCTCTCCCTCCAGCCACCGAGGTCTGCTTGCCTGGAGGAGGCAAGGCAGGGGAGTGTGGATGGGAGCTGCCATTGTCCTTCCCCTGGGAACCTGCCTGTTCCCCCCAGGAGGGCCAACCTCAGATGTGGCAGAATACAGAAGTCCCTGCCCGGACCAGAACGACTATGAAAATGGTTGTATTCACACAGTACCTACCCTGTCCCAGCACTGTTCTAAGCATTTTACTCGTGGTAACTTAAACTTCACAACAACCCCTGAAATCTCTATGTATTACTGTTCCTGTTTTTATAGATGGGGAACCAAATACAGAGGGGCTGAATACCCATGAGGTGGGACTTAGGAAGGTAGTCAATTAACTCAAAATACCTCTTTCCCTAATAGCTAATCTCACCATTGCTGCATCTCTTCTGACTAAAATGAGGAGCCCTTTTGCAATGAAATGTCCCCAGTAGGAAAAGCCTGGAGTAGCCAGTAATACAAGGTTAAGAGAAGCCATTAATACTTTAGGCTCATGAATTGACTCTTTTCCCTACCATGCACCAGCTGAGGGACCCTGGGCAATTTGTTGGACTTCTCTGAGCCTCAATTTCCCTTCATGTAAAGTGGAAATGGCTTGACTTGTCCTGAGGACTAAGTGAGCCAGTCCTTATAAAGTGTTTCACACACCGTGAACCTTCAGTAAATGTTGGCTGCTGTCATTATTTTTGTTACTGCTGTTCCCTCGTGGAGGACTTGTTTCTCTGTTCCTTTTCTTGGTGTCCCTAGCAGAGAGCAGGCCCTCGATGGGGGCAGAAGGGAGGGCCAGTTCTAATGAGAGGAGAGCGGGCAGAAACAATTTTGCAATTGGGTTTCTGTCCTGGGGGCCTGTTATGAAACAGGGGATAGGAGAGGGGTCCCCCGAGGACGCTGGTCTCACAGCGGAGGTACCAGAGGGAGCAGGATTCTGCAGAACATGGGACAGAGATGCTTGGCAGGCCTCAGATGTGTGCAGTCGTGTCTGGGCTTTCTAAGGAGCGGAGGCCCCTTCGGCAGCTTCTCGCTCCCAGACACGCTGCACGCAGACAGAGTTAGCCCACTTCCCAGCCCTGGGGCCCTGAGATAGCAACCCCGGGCAGAGAGCCCTTCTCTGCCCCCACTTCGCAGGCCCAGGGGTGTTTTTCTTTTCCTCTGGGAGGAGTGTTCTTCCATCAGCTGACTGGGCCATCGGGCCAGAGTGGAGGCGGATGTGACCAGATGGCAGTGTCTCTTGCATTACCCACTGGCTCTTATATAAGGTCCCCATGACACGCTTCCTCCTAGAACTGTGAGCCAGGGACAGGAAGAGCGCCTAGCAGGCACTCTGCTTTACAATAATTGCCTTTATTTGACAGATAAGAAACCTCATGCTCAAAGAAGGTAATGCCTCGTCCAATGTCACACCTGGATCTTAGAGCACCGTGCGTTGCGAAGGCACTTGCCCCTCCTAGATGGCACACTGCTTGCCCCAGACGTTTACTTCTGTGAGGCTCACCTTGTTCGGGCGCAGGGAGCTCGACAAACAAGCGTGCCTCCTTTTTTCCTAGGGATGCCGGGAACTTTCAGCTAAATTTAGAGATCACTACTGCTTATTCTGATTTCCTGCTGCAATTTCCTCTTTCCTTTTTGTATGTACTTTCAGCGAGCTCTTTCGAAAATCTTTGTCTTAATGGCCCTAATCCATGCATCAGCTGCCTTACATCCCTTTTGGGAATAAGTACAAATAAATAACAATTTTTAAATATTTACATTTAAACTTAATGTCTACACAGCCCCCCAATACAGAACATGTGTGTTTGGGAAGGGAAATGTTCGGACTAATAGACTATCCTGACGGGTAAAGAGATGAGCAGGCATATTCACAAGTGAAGAGGGAGGCTGGCAGCTCGCACACAGGGTGTGAGCTGAGAGGCGCGTAGAAGCTTGATGTGTGGGGGATAATACCCTCCCCGCTGCTGGTTGACACCCGATACACCGAAGTTAGAGTTTCATCTTCTAGCTTACCATTTTTGAGACCAGTTAAAACTTTAAATCCCTCAGGAACTGTGGAAGGTGGGAAGGAGGAGACAGGTAGGGAGAGGGAGAGTGGCTCTGTTTTACCTTTCAGCCCCCTATTTTGACTCAGCAGTTCATATATTCAATATATTAACTCAGTGGCATTCAAATATGCCCTCAACAAACATCCGTGGACTGGTGGCCGCTCACCAGCCCACATGCCAGGGGTTCCAGGAGAGAAGGCAAGATGAGCCTGCGCTGGCGTGTCTCTGAAATCGGCAAGGAGCAGTCCATGGATAGAAACACAAAACTACAGTGGATTGGGCGGAGACAGGCAGTTAAGGCTGCTTTGTGATCCCAGCAGAGTTAAGGACTTAATGTGGGGGGGGAGGGCTGTGGAGGTGACTCTGTGGGACCACAGGCCTACCCCTCTTGGTGCCCCAGCAGTACAAGAATGAAGATGCATTTAGCACCTCTGAAACCCTCCCAGTTTAGACATTCTCTGGTTTTCTAAAGTGTTTATTTAGGGCTGTGGGTCAGCTTGAAACATCCTGATGGCACCCATTTCAATTCCCCAGACAACACAGAGCTGCACCCCATCCGCTCCCCCCAGGCCCAGTGCCCTGTAGCTAAGTCCTCCATGGGGCTGAAAAGCTAGGTAGACTGAGGTTCTGGAACCATTAGTACAGCAGACTCCCAGGAAGGCCCTGGCCACGGACAGCCAGCAGCTTCATCGCCTGATTGGTCCCTTATAGGAGGGAGTCCCCTTATAGGGTCTGAGATGGGGAGGAAGGGGCCTTCTCTGCTCCCACTGCTCTAAGCTACCCCTCTACCTGCATCCTGGAGCAGCCCTGGGCTGAGGTGCACACTTTCATCTAGCAGATGGCTACTGCATATCCCTCCTGCACCAGGCCCTTTGCCAGGCCTTGGGGGTGGAGGGCAGGTACAGAGGAGGAGTCACCATCAACTCAGCCAATCTCTGCCCTCAAAAGATGAATTGTAAACAGGGGATTGTTTCCCCTCTGCCTCCACCAAGTGGGAGACAGAGAGCAGGTTTCTTCTAGGCTCCCCTGCCGAGGGTTGGGTGGATGCAGATGAGGAGGGCTTTGTTTCTAGGTCACTGCCACTGCTCTAGGTGTCAAGGCCCCCTGTGGTCCCTGGGAGCTTAGGAGTGTCCTAGCCCATTGAGAGCAGAGTGTTGGCATGGGGAGGATAGGCTGGAGATGTAGCCAAGCCTCAGGGCCCAGGAGGGCATCATTCCTGTTAGCTCCTCAGCAGTGACCAGCTGACTAACACCGAGGGGTGATCTTCTTGGGCTGCCTCTTAAAGGACAACAAACACAGCTCCTCAGCGGGATTAGTGTCCTCTGCTCTTGCACAGCAAGACTGACATCTTCCCTGGGGTCCCTGATGGCCCTGCTCAGATGGAGTTCCAGGCAGCAGGCTCTTTCTGCTGACTTCGTGAGGCTTCGCTGTCCCCCCTTCCCTCTTTTCACAATCTTTTTCTAGTCTTAGGGTGTGTGTGTGTGTGTGTGTGTGTGTTGGGCTGAGTACGAAGGGAAATGAAATTCCATTGAACCACCCAGGATCCTAAGATCCTGGGACCTAATGGAAAGGATCTCGTTCCTTTGGCAGAGATAACTCACTCAGAAGCCTAAACAGAAAGGACTGGGGGAACAACAACAACAAAAAAATCTGAATCTTGAATTTTTCATTCCAAAGCCAAGAATTTGACATCTTTGTTCTCTGTTGTACTCTGAGGCCCTCCCACCCCAGGGCAATGTGATTGCAATTTAGTGCCTGAACTGGGGAAAAAGCTTCAGGGTACAAGGAAGTCAGTTTAGGATATGGTTGGTTAAAACAAACAGTTAATTTAACACACAATCTAATCTGACTTTAATATGCATAATTAACTACACTACAAGGCATGCCTAACTGTTATAGAAATATTTATTGATCATATACTATACACTTGAAGCCAAGTAATATGCTAATGTCTTGGGGGAGTGGGGAGAGATGGTGTAAAAGTAAATAAGACAATTTCTACTCTCAGACAATCTACTATAGGCAATAAAAATACACAGACATTACTACAATTCAAGACAGGATACAAAGGCAATGAGATAAATTACAGAGCACATGTGGGGAATTAAGGCATAAAAGGGAGAACAGCTTAAATGTGGTAAGGGAGACTATCTGATTCCTTACCTAGAAAACCCAGGATAGTGCACTGCCCTAAAGAGCCATTAACCAAGTGAGTTTGAGGAGGTGATTGGTACAAAAGCATACAATAAACAGGATCTTTCTCCACATCAGCAATATGGCCACCTCATCAGCTGAATTACAAAATGTCATGGGAGGAAATACCTTATTCCTGTCTCCAACCAAAACTATAATAAATATAGGAATAAATCTAACAAGAAATGTGCAAGACTTGCTTGAATAAAGCCATAGATGTCTCACCGAGGGACAGAAGAAAGAATTGAATAAATGGAGAGATAGCCCATGTTGTTACATAGAAAGATTCACTATTGCAAAGATGAAAATTCTCTTTAAATTAATTTGCTTTTCAATATAGTCCAATTGAAAGTCCAATAAGTTTCTTTTTGGAATTTGATGAGCAGATTCCAAGTTTATCCCAGAAAAGAAAATATGCAAGAAGAACCAAGAAAAATATTAAGAAAAAGAGGAAGGAAAAGAGGGGAGATGGAACATTTTCTGCCATATATTATAACATACTCTAAAGCTAAGTAACTAAAACAGCATGCTATTCATGTAAGATTAGATAAATAGATAAAATTGGGGGGAATAAAATATTCCAGAAACAGACCCCAGTGCTGGAACTGACAGCAGCTTCCTGTTGTTGCTAAACTCTGGGGTTCCTCACTGTCCCATGGTTTGGTTTCTCAGCTCTTCCACGATGTGCATGACCAATTCCCTTTGTTAAGTGCCTCTATTCGAAAGATCTAGAACGTGTGCTATTCTCCTGAGTGATCGGGAGTGTCCTGGGGAATATATTAAATAGTTATACTAACATCAATACCAACAGTATCATATGTGCCAAGCATGTGCTAAGGCCTTAGGTTGTTGCATTTATTCTTCACATCGACTTCATGAGGTAGGCACATGATGACCTTGATATGACAGATGACAGAAATCAAGGTTTACACTCAAAGCTGAAATCCTGTTTTCTCAGGAAATAGTTCTTATTCGGGGGTGGCTAGCTGATTCTGATGGAGGAGAGATCTAAGCTCCATACCTTACCTGCTCAACCCACAAAACCCTGGGCCCCATAACACTGTCTTTCATGCTCTAGGAGGCTCTGTGGGGGCATGCCCATCCAAGCCCCTACGGTGTTAGGCCCAGCCTAAATTACAGCTCCCTGGAACCTCTGTGTATGGCTACAGGCACTCTCTGGCCACCTCATCAGCTGAAGTGGACACTGGTCTGGCCAGTGACCCTCCTGTCCACTTCCTCTCTAAGTATGAAAGCGTGTGACCATGACCAGCAGATGGTCATCTATTTGCTTCTAATGAACATCTGTGTGGTAGCTTTGATGAAGAAGACTCAGGCTGACACCTCAGCCATTTCCAACCAGGGTAAGTTTTATCATCAGCCAGAGCCCTTGCTGAAGATTAGGCTGGTTGAGGCTTTTCCCTCCTGATTCTTGTCTTTGATCATTTTGCACAGAAAATACAAGCTGTTTTTCAGACTGTACAGAAAAGTCTCCAAATTGCTCTTCTCTCTCTTAATACTTCTCAAAAACATTATTTCCCCCATAACTCTGCCTGCCCCCTCTCCCTCTATCATCACCACCTATTTTCTTAATATCCTTCCAAGATAACTGCATTGAAAACTCATGAAGGCTGACTTCTGGGAGGTCTTCTGTCTGCCTCAGCTCTCTCTTTCCAATTCAAAGAAGCCAATTATTATTTTTTCATATATTCCTAGACACATCCCTCCACTTTATCACATCTTGAGATCAAGAGTCCTTGGACTCAGCACACAAAACTTCATCAGGCTCTTTTCCTAATTGTATGCCTATCCCCTTCTAAAGAGCTCCATACCTTACCTGTTTAATGGAAGTACTTAATTCACTTCAATTTATTAAACATGAAAAAGATAGATGACAGATGATAGATAGATAGATAGATAGATAGATAGACAGATGATAGATAGATAGATAGATAGATAGATAGACAGATGATAGATAGATAGAGCGAGCACATTCATGAGGACCAGATTCCCCCTAGATTCCAGCTCTGGGACAATACAAAGAAATAACAGAATGATAGCAGCACGGGCAAAACATAAACAGAATTCTTGTTTTGTTTTGTTTTCTGAGGGAGGGAGGTCCCCAACGAGGTCTAGGTTTGATTTAACAAGAGACTAAGCAACCTAATGTTGTTTTGTTCAGAACAGATACTTTCCTTTTTCCATTACCCTTGGGACCTAATGGAAACTAGATGCATCTCTAGTTAATCATCCAGCTTCCTTTAAACTAGAAGCTACTCATATCTGCTTGTAAGAGAATCCAGCTGGAGAACAGACTCAGCCTTTATAGCTCTTCCCTTCTTGAGTTCTATTCACTTTTAGAAGCAATTAAGCAGAGCAATTTGAATAGCGTAAGCAATTACTTTAAACTAATATAACTTCTTATCATGCCAAGGGATCTATTTTGTAAAGGAAGGCAGTTGCTGGTGAGAAATCAGAAATGTAATGCTGTTTCTTCATCATCAATCAATCTCCCTCTAGATCCAGCTGTAAGCATTGACTCCATGCTGGGCCCTAGGAGAAGGCAGGAAGTGGTTGACTCAATACCTGGATTTACCATAAATTTAGGGAGCCATGGTTAGTAAGGGCCAAACCCTGATCCTAAAATACGCTCCCCTTAAAGGTGTCAGAGGGACAGTTGGCTGTGCTTAGCAGGGGCACTTTTACAGAAGAGGCCTGGAAGCCTCTGAGGAAATAAGTCAACACACACAAGTTTGGTTGTAGGACAACGAGCCAGTTTAATGCTGGGGCAGGGTTGTTTGGTGAGGAATTCTCAGCTTAGTATGGCTCCACAGCCTCGTTCCTTTAGCAGAGATAACTCACTGAGAAGCCTAAACAGAAAGGACTGGGGGAACAAAAAAAAGTGGGGGGAAGCAAAGCAAGGTATAAAATAAAGAAGGAGTTCCACCATGTTTGTTAGGACTATTTGATTCCAAGTTACAGAAACTGGCTGAGTCTGGATTAAACAGTAAAAGAGAACTTATGGGACACCTGGCTGGCTCAGTCAGTAGTGCATGTGACTCTTGATCTCGGGGTTGTAAGTTTGAGCCGCATGTTGGGTATAGAGGTTACTTAAAAAAAATAAAATCTCAAAAAAAAAAACAACTTACTTTAAGGGTGTGAGTTGGCTCTCAGCACTTAAGAATAAGAATGCAGCTGGAGACCATAGGTCTATTACCAGGAATGGAAATCTAGCAAGAGTCCAAGAGTGCTGTTTCTCTGTCTCTTTTCTCTGCTTCCCTCAGCATGTACATAGGAGACAATGTTTCTCAGAAAACTGTCATTTTGCTACATGAGGGTAACCTGGAAGATGGTGAAGGCAACACCCAGTGAATGGCAGGATAGAAAAATATATAGAAATATAAGTCAGGGCCCTGATGATGTAATTACACCTACCACTGGACATTTTTACTTAAGTAATCCAGGAAATCCCCACTATTTTCTAAATCAGCTTATGTTGAATTTTCTATTAACTTCAACACAAAATATCCTAACTAATACATACCTCCTGCCCTCCAGGAAATTATATTATTCCCTTATATTTGGACAGCACTTGATAGTTAAAGAACTGATATAGAGCTTATCTCATGTATTCTCCCAATAAGTGTCTAGAAGCAGCTTGGTGACTCTGCCTTTACTCTGTCTTTGTTGAGGAGGAAAGACGATTGAATGTATTGCGTTTGTGCGTATGTGTGCGTGTGTGCGTGTGTGTGTGTGTGTGTGTGGTAAACTTTACACAACCTGAAACTGACCACGTTGACCATTTTGAAGTGGCATTAAGTACATTCATATTGTGCAGCCTTCACCACCATCTGTCTCCAGAATGTTTCCATCTTCCCCAGCTGAAACTCTTCCCACTAAACAAGAAGCTCCCCATTAGCCCTGCCCCCCAGTGCCTGGCAACCATTCTATTTCCTGCCTCTATGAATTTGGCTGCTCTAAATGCTTCATATAAGTGGAATCATCCAGTATTTGTCATTTTGCAACTGACTTCTTCCACTTAGCATAACGTCTTTTAAAAGGTTCATCTGTGTTGTGGTCTGTGTCAGAATTTCCTTCCTTTAAAAAGCTGAATAATATTTCATTATATGCTACATTTTTGCATTCATCAGCTGACGGTGGGTAGCTTCCACCTTTTGGCTATTGTGAAAATGCTGCTATGAACATGGATGCACAAATATCTCCTCAAGTCCCTGCGTTCAAGTCAATACCCAGAAGGGAAATGCTGGATTGTATGGTAATTCTATGTTTAATTTTCTGAGGAACTGTCATACCATGTTTCACAGCAGCCACACCCTTCTCTATCCCCAATCAGCAATGAAGAAGGGTCCTAATTTCTCCATTCTCCACCAAGGTGTATTTTATTCTGCTTTTTTGTTTTGTTTTGTTTTATAGCAGCCATCCTAACAGGTGTGAAGTTTTTATTGCTTTTTAATTATTAATAGCCTACCTATCAGCCAGACAAGTGCTGGCCAGGAAGCATGGGTCACCCCTTATCTATCACTTGATGATGCTATGGGAGCACAAAGATGGGACTCCTAACTGAGCATGGATCAAACAAATGGGGGTTGCTCAATAAATGTTAGGGAAGCAGCTTATTGGAAGTGACGCCCCCCCCAAAAAAAACCCAGGAAACTCTACTGAAGAGCTGGGAAGGTGGAGTGGATGGGGCGCTAATGGCAGGAGGAGGAATGTGGGGAGCTGAAGTGAGGGATGAGGATAAGACACAAGGTGAGGCCGAGCTCCATGGAGAACTTCCTAGGGCTATTTGGTCCTGGCACCCAAATCCCCTCTGTACCCCTTTCCTTAGTGGGCTGCCTTTGTCTATGTCTAGCATCCTACTTGTTGATGTTTTAAAAGTCCATGCCTTCTGTAGCAGTGCACTGTAATCAGAACATCAGAAATGGTCACATCTTATACCAACAGTGTGTGTCGTTGTGAGCACTCAAGTAGGGCATCCCTTCACAATCCATGTCCTATCAAGCTTCAGCTGGAGAAGGACTTTCCAGGGCTGAAGTCTCAGCAAACTTGTCTGAGAGCAGCCACAGAGATTTGACCTTAAGACATGAGCCCAGGAATGATCAAATCGATACTGTCCCCATTGGGAAGACCCCAGAGTGTTAAATACTAATAATTTTTAGTAGCATCAGGAACACTTCAAAGCATCTAGAAGTTTTGCCTTACCAAGCCTGCAAAAGCAATCAGATATTTATCTAAAGCTCATCCAAACCACTTTGGTCTGGACACAAGGCTGGAAATCTCCTGAGAAAGAGCCTCTTTCTGAAGCTTGCTTTTTCTCTCTTTCTAGGAAGTATAGAAATAGCAAACAAACAACGTGACCTTGATGATGTGATTTTCTCCTGAATAAACAGGCTGTGAGGAGGTGTGAAGCATGTTGTTTTGCTACCTCCTGGGCTCTGCTCTGAAAGCCCTGACTGCCATTACTTTGACATGTCATTCCTGCCACCAGTTTCTTCCCTCCCCCCTGCCCCCACCTTGTACATTCTGATCTGCAACCTACCCAGCAGCAGCCAGAGGGTCTTCCAGGGATATATGGACATGTCAATCCCTCTCTGGAGAGGGAAGAAAGGGCAAAGTGACCCCTGCACCCAATGTCCAAGTATCCAAAATAGCCAACAAATTCCTGTTCTTCAAAATATACCTTTCTGGCTCAGATGGCTTCACTGGAGAATTTTACCAAACATTTTAGGAAGAAATAATATCAATTACATAATCTCTTCCAGAAAATAGAAGAGGCAGGAAAAAAAGAAACAAACAACTGATACATGCAGCAACATGGATGAATCTGAAATGCATTATGCTAACTTAAAGAAGTCAAGCACAAAAGGCTCCATACTATATGATTCAATTTATATGGCATTCTGAAAAAGACAAAATTATAGGGACAAATGTAAGACCAGCAGTTTCCAGAAATGGAAGTAGGAGGAGTAGATTGGATGTAAAGAGACACACTACAGGACCTTTGTGGGGAGATGGATTTGTTCTATATATTGATTATAGTGGTGTTTATGACTGCATACATTTGTTGAAATTCACTGAGCTGTACACTAAAAAGGGGTAGATTTTACTGTATTAAATTATACCTCAATCATGCTTACTTTTTAAAAAAAAGAAGAAGACAATCCTGGCTTTCAAAGCATCAGATTCCAACTTATCTAAAACTAGCTCTAAGAAAACATGCTTGCATTTATTATTAAATATATGTATGTACACACACACACACACAAACATTTTTTTCTTTATTCTCATGTTGCCATGTTACCATACCATTCCTAATTCCAGGAATAAGAACAGCTTCTCAGTAGATCTCATTTTCCCCAGTTGCCCCATTCTCATCTTCTTTGTCTCAGGCAAATGGATCTTCCCTAAGGTCAGTTCTGTACATAGACACAGAATAACTCAGCCAAGGCCAGAGTCAGGTCTTACCCTCAGGAAACTCGTAGCTTGGCAGGCCTTGAGGGGATCTATGCCATGGATAGACAGTGGACTTGTGAATTATGTTGTCTTTCTAAAATAATAGAGATACTGTGAGAATTCAAGTGAGAAAATACATGTGAAGTGCTAAGCGCATAGTAAGGACCCCCAAAATATAAACTCTCCTTGGTATTTTTATCAACATTTCTACTCATTCTATTTCCTGTCATTAGGCTCTATTTGGCTTTCCTGTGCTGTTAGGCACCATTTACTGGAAATAAATTAATCCTGTCCCAGGTACCTTCCCACCTTGTAGACATAAGCAAGAGGTGGGAGAGAATCTTACTTTGCATACTGAAGTACAAATTGCAAGGGTGATAGTCAATTGATTCTTCAGACATGGGTTCTGGCATCATCTCCATTGTGTTTGGGTCCAGGAAATGCCAGAATTCATGTTTCATGTTTCAATTATTCAACAAATATTTACTGAGCACCTAGGATATGCCCAGCATTCTCCCATATACTGGGGAAACAGCAGTGAACAAAACAGACAAATCTCCCTGCCCCAGTAGATACTGCTTTTTTATTTCAAACTCAAGGTGACCCAGATAAAAGAAATACTGGCTTTACACCAACAGTCAGTCTGCTAAAAGAAGTAAAGGGCTGCGGGACATCTCCTTACCTCTGAGTTTAAAAGTTTTCCATTATGAGACAGAGAAGGACCCTAAAAGTATAGAGGAGCAAACCTAGGAGAGATGTTAAACTGGAACAATGGGATGACACTAAAGAATAATTTAACAAGCTAAGAGCAATAAGTGTGAGAGGCTTATTCACATACAACTTTCAAAATCCAACTCCGGATTTTAGAAAGATATACACAAATTTTTGTGTTCAGAAGCAAACAACAAACAGGCAAAAGGACTCAAAATAATGTCCCACGAGGAATAGATGGAGGTTAGCCCAGAAATGAGGAATGTGATATCTCTCCTCAAGTACTTGAAGGTCCTATTGTGAAATAGGAAAGGCACCAGCTTATTCTATATAGCCCTAGAAAGTAGCAGCTATGGGGAGACAAGTTTTGGCTCAAAATTAAAAGGAAGATTTTACTATCACATGAATCTTAATATGGAAAAGGATACCTCAGTTTGGAGTGATTTCCCTATCCCTGGAGATGTGGAAGCAGAGTCCGTGAAATTATTTCTTGAAAATGCTATAGATGAGTTCCTGCTTTGCCTTGAGTGGGAGGCTCATTAAACATCAACCTATTAGGATTCCTTGTATACCTACCATGTTCCCAAACACATGATCCTGGCCCTCAAGAACCTCTGCGTCCAGTAAAAGAGACACACAGTTACCCAACAGAGTGGTCAGTGTAGTGATAATAGGGAGTACAGGGCTAAAGGAGCACAACCCCTAGCTCAGAGTACAAATCAGGGAAAGCTCCATGAAGGAGGTGCTCTGCACTTAGTTTCAAATGGGGAAAAAAAATTAAACAAGCAGTTAAGAGCCAGGAAAAGATTGGACTAAAATTACTGGTTTTCAGGCTTGTACCATCAATCCATTGGGAATCCACATAGACTCTTGAGGAGCTTCCTGGGGGTAGGACTGTGTGGCTGCAGTTTCAGACTTCTCCCCTACTTCAAAAAAGCAGGGAATTATAATCTATAGCACATCTCAGGAATCTACTTAAGATTTTCAATAAAATATTCTGCATCTAAACACAAATCAGAAAACATTAAACCAGTATTCATAACCAAGAGTCTGTGCCTTCTAACCTGGGTTATGCTTCCTGGAGCTCGTGGCTCCATTTTGGAAGTATGAAGGCAGTTTATGATGGGGAGATGTACCATGGAGCCCCAGACTCAAGAGGGCCTCCTGGTTTCAGACATTCAGCTGCGCTGATGAGTGTTGAAATAATGCAATCAGATCAGGGAGAACTGAGTTAATTTCTTTTTCCAGAGGGAGCCTGTGACTTTATAAGAGGAAAAAGAAAAAAAAAACTTTTCCAAGGTGCTAGCCCATGACGTGGTTTTCTGAGCCCTCCCTCATCATTGTGGAAAAAAACCATTCAGCACCAAGGACAGCACTTGACTCTGGGCTGTTCACCTCAAGGAGAGATGCAGCAGAAGACTCCAACTTCATGCCCGCCAACCCTCCATCCATGTGAGGGCTGTGCCTTCATCTCCCCAGTCGATGGAAATCCCAGTTCTACATTTAGGTTTCATTGGAGCCCCATCTTACTAGAAAATCAGACTCTGCTGCACTTAATCATTTCTCATTTAGTTTGAATGATCTCCTTTGATTCAGAGGTATAATTAGCCTCAATAGCATGCTAAATATAAAGGTATACCACTCACCTCCAAGACATGCCAAATGAAAAAAGAGCTGAAGGAAATACCCTAATATTTTCTGCATTCTCCACTAAATGCCAATAAAGCAGCCAATAAACCACAGTTGGTGTTGATGGTTTTTTGATGGTGAAGTATATTTGTAGAAGGAATCACCTCACAGATCCAAGGGAAAATTTACCCACAGACTGCAAGAAGTAAAGGAGGGAAAAGGACAAATTATCCTTTGTCATAAGTAGTCAGGAGGGGGTGAGAAACTGGAGTCTAGGCTCTGGCTTCCCAGGATACAAGATGGTTGGTCAGGTGCACCGGGTCTACATCTCAAGGAAAGTGTGGGTCAGAGGCTTCTCTTTGTCTACCTCACTTATCCATCTTACGAAAAGACACTACAAAACAATGTGATGGGCACTGGATCTTCTCTCAAACATTCCTCAATCTGAGTCCTAGCCACACCCTTGGCCAATCACTTTAACTTTCTAAACCATAATTTTTTTCATAACTAAAATGAACATAACATCTTCCTACCCCCATAGGATCATTAAGAGAATTAAATGAGATAACTTGTATGAAAATATCTAGCACAGTGCTAGGTGCATAGTAGGTATCAGAAATACTACATTCTGCACTTGGAAAAAATTGGTTCTCTACAGAGTGAATTGATATGGTTTCTAAGTGGCTTATTAATGATTGTCCAGAAAGCATAAACCTCTCCCTCCATCTGCTCACTTTCAGCAAAGGTAGACAGTCATGTTTGTGCCAGGTCCTCAGCCCAGTCTTATCTAAACTGGCCCTTGACAACATCAGCTCCACATGCTCCAGTGAAGTCAGAAAGAGGTCAGTGAGTTTTGTGTAGGGGTCCAAGATGGCTCTTCCAAATCACGAATTTCAATTACAAAGGAAATGAGCCTGAAAAATGTCTATAGCTTAATCATTAAAGGTGCTTTTGCTGAGAACCAAAATCTATAGTTTTTCCCCATTAACTAGAAAGTGATGGTTAAGCATTTACTACATCAAGAATTGTGCTCAGTACATTCTGGAACAATCTGTATTAATTATTGACTCTGTTGATATGGCTACTGCAGGCCTTGGGACTTTGTCTGGTGCAATTCTCCTTGTTCCTGGACACTCATCTTAAGTGTCCCCTTTTCCAGAGAGCCGTCATTGCCTCAGGATTGGGACCCCCTCTCTGTGTTCTTCCTTCTTGTCTCCCTCACCCAGCTGAGGTCCCTAGGAACAGAGCCTGAGCCTGAAGTTTTAGTGGCCCCAGGGCCTGGCACAAGGCCTGAGACAGAATTAGCGGGCAGTGGTCTGTTGCATGCTGAGTAATTATGCCTGAGATCGCTTAGAGTAAAATTTTCTGAAGTCTATTCCACAGAATCCTCGTTCTGTGGGTTATTAGTAGCTATCATATGAAAAAAAATGTTTTTTGGTGGGTCAATTTCATTTGGGAAACCTTAGGAAAGGCAATGTTGAAGAAGTTTCTTTGTTACAGAATTCTGAGAGCTATGTAACAGGCTAATGTGCTCTGTGAGTCTCTAAGCAAAGAAGCAGGCAGCACCTCCCAAAGTCATTTACACTTGGAACACTTAGGGGGAGGGAGAGGTTAAGAATGGAGAGGGGAAGGGTGCCTGGGTGGCTCAGTTGGTTAAGCATCATACTCTTGATCTCAGCTCAGGTCTTGATCTCTGGCTCATGAGTTCGAGCCCCACATTGCGCTCCACACTGCATACAGAGCCTACTTGGAAAAAAAAAGGAAAGAATGGAAAGGGGGAATGTCATAAGATTAGAGTTCCATAGAACATGTTAGAAAACACTGTCCTATACCGACTTGCAGAAGGTTGCGTCTCATAAGAATCCCAAGGAGGATGCAAAGCAATGACAAAGATACAGCCTCTGTCAAAGGCATGCTGCCCCTGGAATGATGGCATTGGGGGAGCTTGAGGAGTTGGGCCATCCACATCAACCAACCCCCGGCTCTAGTGGAATAACAAAACACAAGGCTTTCTGTCACAGGAGTCTGTAATTAGGGAACTAGATTTCTTCTGCCAGGAAGTCTGGGGTTTCATTTGCACCAGCTTCCTAGAAATACAACTTGAGAACAGTTGGCCATTCTCTGTCAGTGGTGTGGGCAGCCTAGTTGCCCTAGAGCCTCCTTATCAGGAAAATGCCTCCTCGGGCATTTACAGCCTTCTGAGAAACCTCCTTATCAGAAAAAATGCATTGCTATTCACAGGGAATATATGGGAAGGGAAAGTTGGGCCTAGAAGTGGTATGCCATCTTGCCCATCTTCCTCACTAGATTCTGCATGTCTTCCCTAGTGACCTCTTGTTAGCTATGGGCCAATTGCATTTATATCCTCTAGGCAAAGTCCTAGAGAGAACTTGCTGATGACCTAGCTCAGATCATCCCCCTTGTTGGGCCAGCCCTTCATTGCTGGCCACTTTTGGCCACTTGACACCCTATAAACAGATCCCTCCTGGATCAAGGGCTGATCCCTGGTCTAATCAGCAGCACCCCCTGCAGGAGGCTCAATACCACCTTGCCTTTTTCCACAGGGGGTAAGGCAGAGCACCATGGACTGGAGAAGGACTAGCCATGCAGACACCAACGTGGGCATGTTCAGGACAAATGCCCTCTGGCAGCATTACTGGGTGGTCTGACGGGGATGATGAAGGCAAAGTCATTTCATGAGTCTTTCACAACAACACAGAATGAAGTGTACTCATAACACCCCACCATCTGAAGACCACTGTGTTGCTCACACATGTAGAATAGGGCCTAAGTTTGTGGATTTTTGGACCGGGCTGCCTGGGTTCAGTAACCAGTGCTGACATCTGCTACACGTACAACCTAGAGCAAGTTATTAACCTCTCTGTACCTCAGTCTTCTCATCAGCAAAATGGGGATAACAGCCTGATTAAATGAGTCAACCATACGTTAAGCATGTAGAACAGTGCCAGGCATTTAATGAACTAATGACTATGACTACTCTCCTGGGAGGCATGAACAGAAAATCTCTGGTGTGTGTCCCACACCCAAGACTCAGCTCAGGGGTAGCAGGGGTAAAATGTTTGGAAACCACTTAGTTAAAACCAAATTCAGAAGGTAAATGTTAGTCTGTAGACACTGACCCCACATGGGGTGAGGTTTGTGGGTTCACAGGGGCTAAAGGGCTCCTCTCAGGAAAAAGGAGTGATCCACATGGCACTTGAGAAATGAAGAGCAAATTATCAGCCTCCACCCAGATCCAGTCTAACCAGGGATTTTGCTGCCAGCAGCAGCAGGCAATTCTTGGCTTACCCCAAGCAGTAATATTTAATGAAAATATAGTAATCATTGCATCCAACTTGCTATACCTCCAATATATATTCTGACTACTTCTATCCTTCTCCATGCCCCCACCTTAGTCCTGTTCTCTGTCTTCTCTCATGTGGGCCACTGTCACTGTCTTCCCTTCATTCACCCTTGTTTCTGCCATACTCAGCATCACGGTGCCTGCTGAGACACATGGATCAGGTCTCTCCCTGCTGAAATTCAACCTCACTCCACAAGGCACAGGGGGACCAGCTCAGTCATTTTCTCTCCTGCCCTCTTCCCAGGCTTCCCAGCCTCCTAGACATCACTAGCTCTTCATCAAATTGTTCATCCCCATGCAGCCCTGGACACGCTGATCCCCAGCCCAGAAGGTTCTTGCTCATCACCTGGCTCTCCTGGTACTTTCTCTGACCATTCTCCCCAGGTTAAATCTGACCCTCATTATAATACTCTTCTCTTGAGCCTTCTGCTTTTCATTTCTAGCATGTGTCACTTAATTATATTTATTAATGGGATTAGGTGTCTATTGTACACGCCTTCTGGTACACTCTGTGTTCCTAAAAGTGTGTTTGTTATGTTTGTCCTATTTACCATTGTATCTCCAATGCTGAGCTCAGCTCAATAAATATTGGTTGAATGAATAAAATTGAATATGGTCTCTGAAATCAGAGGCAGCCAGCAGAGGCAACCCCTGGGGATCCCAGCAAGAACCACCCCAAAACTCCCCTGAGTCAGCGAAACTAGTTTGGGGGAAAATCTAATTTTGTAGAAGGTTATTGAGCTACTTGCTACAAAATGTACCCCAAGGAGTCTTTGTGGAGGTTACAAACTGGTGGTCCAAGGGCCGAGTTAGATCTACAGACATGTTTTCTCTTGCCTGTAGTGTCAATAATTTTTTAAATAATTTTTTTTACTTTAATATCCAGATTTCCAGATATCTCTATAAATCTAAAAGATCCAGCAACACCAAGGCCACATGCCCACGCACTGTAGCCCACACAATGCTCAGAGAAAGGTTATTCAATGTAGGTGATCATACATCTAGAGGATGGGTCTGAAAGGAGAGTGCTTATTACTCCCTCTGGTGGCTCCCTCTCCACACGCCCATGGCCTGGGTCCCCTTGGCCATTGCTGTCATCTTCCCCAACACATACACACACAGCATCCAGAGAGGTGTTGTTTCTAACCCTCAATGGCCCAGACTTGAAGCCCACATTCCAGATCATGATGACAGAACCACTGCTGTCTGATTGAACTGATCTCTCCCACTTACCTCTCCTGTTCCCCATTCCTAATCACCCCTTAGCACTTAGGTCTGACCAAGATACGCAGATAACCCCCAAACTTACATCTGCAGCCTCCCCCACTTCCTCAAATTTCAGAGCCTATGTTCCTCTATGTTCTCCCCCTGTCTACCTGGATGTCCCTTAGACCCTGTAAACTCAACCTACCTCTAATCAAGCTCAAGTAAGATTTTCTCCTGGGTTCCTGTTTCTGCTTCAATCAGACCTCTTTTTACCTCATAGAAACATGTCTTCTAAAACCTGTATTTCTAAATCATATTAATCTCACTTTGGAATGTCTCCTGTGCCTATCCTGTCTTCTCCGTTCTAGTTTGGGATCTCACCCTTTGTGCCCAGAGAATGGTGATGGCTTGGCCACAGTGCTTCTGCCCAGACCCTGGGTTGCTTTTTCCTGAAGTAAGCTTATCACTGCTTTGTGCAAAATGCTTTGGTGGATCCCCATGACCTATGAAACACATCCCCAGGTACAAGATAGGATTATTATTACCTATATTTTTTCAGGTTTGTTTGATAAGAGCTCCACAATAATGATGAAATGAGAAAATGAAAATATGCCAAAGCATCTAACACTGCCTGGCCCACTGAAAATAGTGAATAAATGGTCACTTTTTTATTACTCTTATTCCTTCATTCATTTACTCAAAGATCTACTGAGTACCTAGACCCTGCAGATTAGCAATGAACAAAAGTCCTTGTTCTCATGGAGTTTACACACCAGTGGAAAGAAAAAACAGTCAGTACACAAAAAAACATCAGGTAATAACAATGAGATGAAAAAAATTAAGCACAATGAGGAAATAGAGAGTGACAAGGGAGCGCTATTTTACTCAGGGTGGAGAAGGAAGGTGACAATTGAGCAGACGCCTGAATGAAACAAGGAGGAAGTAAGGTAGATGGTAGAAGGAGGAGCATTCCAGGCAGAGGGAACAGTACATTAAACATGAAATCTTGGTGTGCCTGAATGTGTGGTTGGAACAGAGTGAGCAAAGGATCAGCTGACCATTGAGAGCAGAAAAGTAGTGGAGACAATTTCACGTAGATGTTATAAGCCAGTGTAAGGACTTGGAGTTTTATTCTGAGTAGGAGTGACCTATGTTGGAGAATTCTGAGCCAACCACAAATATGTCTGACTCTTGTTCTAGAAAAATTGCTCCAACTGCTCCATGGAGGAGAGACCAGGAAGCAGAACAACTAGGAGTTCAATATGATAATTCAGGTTAAAAAAAAAAACTCACAAAGGCTGGGACTACAACCATAGAAGTAAAGATCATGAAAACTTATAGACCTCTGGGCTATATTTTAAAGGTAGAGCTGAAAATATTTGCTGATGAATTAGAGACGGGGTATAAGGAGGAGAAACAAAAGTTGGCTCCTAGATTTTGGCTTGAGCAACTGGAAGAATAGAACTGGACTTTATGGTGATCAAGAAGACTATAGGAAGAACATTTTTAGAGGAAAAAGAGTTTAGTTGGAGGCATGTTAATTTTGAGATGTTTTTTAAATATTCAAGTAAAGACATCCAGTGAGCAGTTGGGTAGACAAACCTCTTCAGGGTAGAGCTTTTGGCTGGAGATAAATACTTGAAAGTGATCAGCATGTAGTTAAATCATGGGACTGGATGAGAACTCTTAGGCTCTGAGTGTAGATAAAAAAGAAAAGAGGATCCAGAACTGGGCCCAGGGGCATCATTAGGGTGATGAGGGGAAACCAACAAGGAGCAATGAGAAGATTCTGGGAGGAGAAGTGAATCCAGGAGAGCGGGGTGTCCCACATGCCAAGTGGAGAGTTTCACGGAAAGAGTGATCCACTGTGTGAAATGCTGCTGGTAGGCTGACAGGTCAAGTTAGAGAGAATTAACCAGTAGACCTGGCAACATGGAAGTCATTGGTAGCCTGATGAGAGCAGTCTGGCAGAACAGTGGGAAAGATGGACTGATTGGGGAGAGTTCCAGAAAGAATGAGAGAAATTATAACTAAAATACTGATCTGGCATTTAGGGACCTCAGCAATCCTCCCAGCCCATTTTGCCAGGTCTATCTCTCACCGCCACCACCCACACATAAGATCTCATCAATGAGACAGACATGTAGTTCTCTCTATGTTGTTGGCATCTTTCCTCCTCTGCTACTCAGCCCTTTCTAAAATCCTCTCCGCCTCATCCCAATCTTTGTCCTTTGAAATCCAGTCTGTTTTTTGTGGCTGATGTTAGATATTCCATCCTCCCAGGAGCTCTTCCTAAACAGACCTCTTCATATGTGAAACAGTTTGCATGATGCGTATGTTATACGTATATGTTATAACAATCGGTATTACAGGGACACCCGAGTGGCTCAGTCAGTTAAACGCCTGCCTTCGGCTCAGGTCATGATCTCAGGGTCCTGGGATGGAGCCCTGCATCGGGTTCCCTGCTCAGTGGGGAGCCTGCTTCTCCCTCTCCCTCTGCCTACCGCTCCCCCTGCTTGTGCTCTCTCTCCCTCTGTCAAATAAATAAATAAAATCTTAGAAAAAAAAAAAACACCCAGATTTTCCAGGAAAACCTGTATGTATTTCCTATTACAGTTGTAACGAATTACTACAAACTTAGCGGATCAAGCAATTCAATTCTTTTGCTTACACTCCTGGAGGTCAGAAGTCCTGAAATCGAGGTGTTGTCAGGCTATATTCCTCCCAGAGGCTCTAGGGGACAATCTGTTTCCTGGCTTTTACCAGCTTCTAGAGGCTAGCAGCCTCTTCCTCCATCTCCAAAGCCAGTAGTAGAGAACCTTCAGTCTCTCTTCCCCTCTGCCCCTGTGACCACGTCACTTTTTCTGACTCTGACTGTCGTGCCTGCCTCTTATCACCCTTGTGATTACATTAATCCCACCCAGATAATTTAAAATGATCTCCTCAATATCAAGATCCTCAATTTAATCATATCTCTGAAGTTTATTTTGCTAAAATGAAAACATTCAGAGATTCTAGGGATTAAGACTTGGAGAATTTGAGGGACCATTTTTCTGACGACCACACAGCCCCAATTCAAAATTTTCTATTCTCAAAAGACACACATCCCAATTATTCTGGAGACTGAAAAATGACCCTTTGTAATCCAAGGTCACTTTTCACTTTTCTTTTAGATGCCTTGTAGGCATCTTCATGGGTGTGCCCCATCCCAATCCCTGCAGAAACAACTGCTCCTTCCACTCACACACCTTGGGGGACATAGGCAATCTCACCACAGCTGAGCACTCAGTTTTCTTTGGTGCATTTATTCCACATTTCCAGACTACTCTGTGTGGGACCCTGTGCTACAGAGATGAATAAGATGGAGTGCCTTCCCTTGATAGGGTCATGGCCTCCTTATTGTCCCTGTGTCTTGCTCACATCTTTTCCTGATATTCAGCCCTTGCCTGGTGCATGGCACTACTCAGTGAAGAGTTTGTTGAGCTGAAGTGGTGTGAGATGTTGCTCACCACCATGAATTCCCTCTGCCACCCTCTTCCTGTTCTCATCAGCCTTTGTGCCGAGTGTGGCTTAGAGGAAGAAATGCTGGGGCCCGAGCTGAGGGCAGGGGATGTGGGCAGTATGTGTATGTGTATGTCTACTCTGCTCAAAGCCAGGCACCTAGTAACTGGAGATGGCCCTCCCATGTGATGCAATGGGTGAAATGCCTGGCACATTGCACCGGGATCAGATCCATAAATACTTGTTGCATAGAGCAAGTGCCTGTCAGACCATGCAGACACAGCAGGGACTCCATATGCACTAAAAGAACGTGCTCCTACAGCTAAAGTCACATTAAATATGGATGCCTGAGAAACTACATTTTCTTCCACAGAAGTTAGGAGCACACTCTAGAATGGCTCTGTCACAAGTGAAAAACAACAACAACAATGTGGCACCAACAGCATCCGTGGCCATGCTCTGGCAATGAAGGAGTTCAGAGAACCACTCATTTATCCCACAAATACTGGCCGAGGGCCTGCGGCATGCCAGGCACTGTTGTAGGCACTGGGGAACTGGCCATGAGCAGGACAGTCAAAATCTCTGCTCTTCCAGAGCTTGCTTTCTGATGAGGGAGGAGTGGAAATGATTGACATTTATTGGATCCTATGTGCCAGGTACTGTTCCAAGTGCGTTACCTGTGCTTATTTCTCCTGGTCATCTAGGGACATTATTGTTATTCCTGCTTCACAAAGAGGAACACTGAGCACAGAACAGTCAATTCTCCAGCCTGAGATTGCAAAGCTTCAGGACAGATGAGTAGGGATTTGGTTCTATGCATCCCCGTGCTGTGCATCCTACATTGAACTGTTTCCTGCCTCCTTCTCATGAGGGAGGTGGGGCATTTCGTAAAAAGGCGTAGCTTCCCAAGAATTCGAGCAGAGAGGAAAACACTGGATTTGGGAATTGGGAGGAAAGGGAGAGAAGTTAAAAATGAGAAGGAAGAGGAAAACGTATTGGGCCTCCTACTGGCCTCCACTGCGTCGGATGTCCCATCATCAAAGGCTACAATCCTCTGGACAAAACATTGCTGGGGTCTATGCCAGTTAGCCTTAGTATGAATGGAGCCACCTCTTGAGAGCTTCTTCTGGAGATCAGGCTATAAGACACTTGATATAAGATATCTTATTTAACCTTTATATCAACTCTTTAAAAATCAATATAACACCGTTTACCAAAGGATAAAATCAGGTTAGCCTATCAAATGAGGCAGGTTTCAAACCCAGTCATGTGGAAAGCCCTGTCTAATGCTCTTTCCAAGACCCCACACCCACCCCTTTCTGGTCTGCACCATCAATATTATTTAAAACATTCAAGCCTGTTGACCCAGAATTCTAAAACGTTGTTCTTAAAAGCAATTAGGCAGGAACAAGACTGTTTATTGTAGTCTTATTTAAAATAGCGCATTTCACAAGTGGGGGGGTGGGGGGAGGGAGTAACAAATATTCACCAACAGGAAGCTAATTAAATAAATTAGAGGGACGCCTGGGTGGCTCAGTCGTTAAGCGTCTGCCTTCGGTTCAGGTCATGATCCCAGGGTCCTGGAATCGAGCCCCGCATCAGGCTCCCTGCTCAGCGGGAAGCCTGCTTCTCCCTCTCCCACTCCCCCTGCTTGTGTTCCCTCTCTCGCTGTGTCTCTCTCTGTCAAATAAATAAATCTTTAAAAATAAATAGAGACTCACTTAATAAAATGCAGGAAAAACTTTTACTATAAAATTTATATTTAAACATAGAGAATTGTTTTAGACATATTAGGCAAAAATAATCACATTTTGAAATAAATGTAGAACTTTGTATGCATATATCTGTATTGGGTAGGACCATATGGAACTGCCACTCTGTAGACCAAAAATGATTGAATATTGGCAATTTCATGTGGTTCAACCTAACAGGGCAAAAAAAGCCTGATGGATGCCTGCCAAAATGCTTAATTGTGGGTATGTTATCAGTGAATTCAAAAGGATTTTCACTGTTTATGCTTTTTTATGGCTAACTTTTTTCCACAGTATACATACATTGCTCTTGATCAGAAAAACTCATTAAAATAAATGGCAATAATTAGAAGCATTAAAAGACCATTTTGACATTTATGTTTCAGGAGTATGCTTAGTCTCTCAGATGTTATGATTTGAGAATAGATTTTTTTTTTAAATGATCCAGTTCCAGTAGTTAAATTGAGAACTCATGACGAAAAAAAAAAATTGAACAGTTGGGGAAATTGATTTGTGAAATGGCTTTTATTTTCCTTTTGGAAATATTTCAGCTGTGAATTATCAATCAAATTGTGTGCAACTTTAAAGGTAGTGAAATCACTGAACAATCTTAAAACTGCATGAGATGGATACAGTATCGATTCAAAGTTAAACCCTTGCCTGTGAAGAATTTGTAACTGGCTGAATTAACTGCAAACCAGCTAATCTGGTGTGCCATAAGGATCTAATAGTCAGGGTTGACATGTCTCTGGCATGAATGTTCGTAATACTTGGAAGTCAAGATTTTGTTTACACTCCCCTCCCCCACCAAAAAAGATTCTGTTTAGGCTTCCCTTGGGAAGGTCAGGCATTTATTAGCTTAAGTGAGACTTCAAGCTTTAAACCACAGGAAGATGCAGACTGAACTGGAAACTTTGCAAGGAAAGAAGGGTACATTACTACACATACATTGGCAATATGCTTCTAATAAAGGAGGCAAGTGAGTCCCCTTGACAATGGAATGTCAAGGAAACCCCAATAAACTGTTTTGATTATTGTACCTCTACACTGCAAACACGGACACTGAAACCACCATCTTTTTTAACTCTTAACCCTAAGCTCCATTCCATGCTGGAGATTCTGTGCCCCCGAGAACCGAGAAGAGTTCTCTAGAGCTCTGCTCTCCTTCCTCATTGGAATGGTTAGCTCTTGCCGTCGGTTTTCCTTACGTTTGTTTTTTTTTTTTTTTAACTTTTTAAGTTAAAGTTCTTTCTTCCTTCCTCCCCCGCTCCCCACTTCCTTCCTTCCTTCCTTTCTTCCAAGTGTGCGTTCCTCAGGGAAAGAAAGTATCATTGACACAATTCTATGCAAAGCATGCAATCACACATTCTTGTAGATAAAATAAGAAAAAACAGGGTTAATGTTTAAAAATGTTAAAGTGATGTGCTTTTTACCCTCTCCTGCATGAACGGTGTTCGTCAGCATACAGCCAGCCGTTATGGTGGCAGGAAAGGAGGGAGCAGAAATGGCATGTGGGAAAATCACTTAATTTTTTATTTTATTTTATTTATTTATTTGACAGAGAAAGAGAACAAGCAGGGGGAGTGGCAGAGGGAGAACAGGCTTCCCGCTGATCAGGGAACCCGATGCGGAGCTCGATCCCAGGATCCTGGGATCATGACCTGAGCTGAAGGGAGGAGCTTAACTGACTGAGCCAACCCAGGCGCCCCAGGAAAATCACTTTAAATAGGAACCAGCAGAAGGAATCACACCTTTAGTGAATAAGAGAAAGGGAAACAAGTAGAAGCAGATAGAAAAGAGAGGCCTGTTCTGACCCCTACCCCACCAGGCGGGGCAGAATTATGCAGAGGCCAAGGGGAAACTAAGGCAGAGGGGATTTCAGCCCACTTCCTGCTCAGGGCTCAGGCAGTCACACAGCAAATCTGGGGAGATGACTATAGATTCCAAGTAGCAGCTCCATATGGCCGAGAGGGAGAGAGCCTGAATTAACGTTCCCAACCATGTCAGCTGCTGTGTGCAGCGAAGACACCCAGTGTAGCCAAGGGAAGGGGCTCACACTCTATTTTCTGTGCCATGCAGGAATTGTCATGCCCGTCAACTTCTCCCAAGTGGCCTCAGTTTTCAGGCCATGCTCATCTCACTTCTGAGATGTATTTACACTGTATTCTGCGTGAACAGAATCCCTTGAAGTTGTGCAAAGGGAAGGTCCTGGCAGGGACATGCCAACTCGTGGGTGACCGCCAGGGCAGCTCAGTAAACTGCTAGAACACCACAGAATGATCACTCTGGACAAGACACAGCACAGGGAAGGGACACAGGGAGTGACAGGGCAAGGAGCCCTGAGGACCATCAGCCAAGAAGGCTGATCTCATCTGGGTCTGGAAACCGTACCATTTGAGAAGAGGTGCTATAGCATGTCCAGGGTCACTGTCTCATTTCTCACTAGCTTTGGCCCTGTGCGGCTTGTGACTGTCCGTGATTTATAAGTCATGAGACCCCTGCTGGTACGCACCCAGGAGCATGCTACCTGAAGTCGCCAGTGGGGGAAGTGGCTAACTCACAAGTCACTGTGTACCTGGGAAGACCTGCACTTGGGATGTTTGATTTCAGGGTGCATGTTGAGAACCTACGTTTGCTTTCTGGACCCACAGTGCATCAGCAGACACGCTGTGTGTCCTTGGCTGGCCATTCCGGGGCCTCGCTCTGTACTTCCTTTCAGCTGCTGTGAAGCAGTCTGTGTCCTGCTCTGAGGTGTGCCCTGGGGCCCCCCAGACTTTTACAGAGGACACATGGCCTGTACTTTAAGGCAGTCCATCCCAAACAAACTCCCTAAGCATGGGGAAAACCAAACCATAACCGATAAGCACAGGGAAACTTGACTTTGTTTATATAACCTCGGTTGAATTTCTGTCAGCGCGTCAGGAGGCCCCCGAGGAATAGGAGGTTCCTACCACCAGGAGTGGGGTGCTTATCCAAGGCCACCAGAGACAGGGTGGTCAGCTCCAAGAGCGAGGTCTGCTCTCCCAAGGACCCACCTTCAGAGCCAGGGAAGGAAGGGACACAAAAAGGAGAATGAGCTGCCAGGTCACAGCCAAGGGTATGGGGAGGCAGAACACAGCCGGTGAGAGAAACAGGTCAGGGCACAGTGTCCAGAAGTGAAGCTGGGAATGCTGAGAACACGGCTCAAGATGCCAGATGGTTCCACAAAAATACCTGAAATGCCTAATAAAGATGTGTCACTTTCAAAATATATGGATACCTGGTTCGGATGTTTATCGACACTGAACATCACCCATATTTACTCTGTACTACTTCTGAAGGGCTTTTTCTCCCGTTTTACTTGGAAAATGTTAGTCCTAAAGAAAATAAGGCAAACAGTGTTAGCAAGACCCATATTCCCTCAACTATAATCAAAATATTTTTGCCACATAGTTTCATCATGTTTACTCACTCTCGCAGATAGTTTGGCTGAGCTATTTAAAGTAAGATGCGGACAAGAGAACGCTTCATCAACAAATACATACCTATTGTTTTGACTCTTTGAAAAGTTACATTTTTTATTACCAAAAGCATATTTTCAAGAAGCACAAAACTCACTGATAAAGACTTCATGCTTGATGTGTCGTGTTCATTGGTCCACGGATTATTGCCCAACAATTTTTCACACAATATAACTTAAAACAGAATGCTGATCTTATCAAACCAGGGAAATAGTACACTTTCTGCAGACAGAATATATCCAAATATCAAAGCTATCACGTGTTTCAGGGACAGGATGGGCTGGGCATCAGGAAGAATCACAGGAGCCCCTCCGAGGGGGACGGGAGGTACCCAGGGCTCCCCACATAACTGACACCCGAGTGGGTTCCCCCTGGGCTTTTCACAGGGAAGGCAGGAGATGCATGTCCTCCTGAGTGGAGGGGACTCTGGGCTTCTCTGACCCCATGAGACAAACCAGAGAAGAGTGCCCAGTGAAGGCAGTTCCAAAAAGGGACGACCTGCAAATGAAGGAAAGCCTGAGAGAAGGAGAGCACCTCACGCAAACCAGAGCCCCAAAGCTTATGCCCATCCTGGCAAAATCCCCGCCCCTGGGACCTTTGTCTTTATCACCATCCTGTTGGGAAGGCGGTAGAGAGTGAGGGGGCCTCACTGGCCTTGGCCTCCGAGGCCTACCTGACCCTCTAAACTTTGCCCTCCTGCTGGCTTTGATCTCAGGGGATGGTCCCTGTGTCAGTCTGCTCCGGCTGCCATAACAAAATACCACAGACGGGGTGCTTAAACCGCTGAAATTTATTTCGTCACAGTTCCGGAAGCTGGCAAGTCCGAGGTCAAGGTGTCGGCAGGCTTGGTTTCTCCTGAGGGCTCTCGCCTCGGCTGGTAGATGGCAGACTTCTCTGTGTCCGACACACGCCCTGGTTTCTCTTCCTCTCCTTAAAAGGACATGGGTCCTATTAAGGAATTAGGGCCCCACCCTCGTGACCTCAGTTAACCTTCATCACCTCGTTAAAGGCCCCATCTCCAAATACAGTCACATCATGGGTTAGGACTGCAACATGAATTGGGACGGGACACAGTTTGGTGCACGGCAGTTAGCTCTTCGGGCCTTTCCTGACTGCCCCCTGGGTCCCTGCGCCTTGCTTCCTCCCAATGCAGGATTTCAGATCTCTGAGGACACATGTCCGTCCCGCCCGTGCTCAGCCACAGGTGTAAGAGGAGTGGCAACCAGACCAAGTCGCCTCTCCTCCTTCCTTGCGGGCACTTCCGCTCAGAGCCTGGGGCTTCCCGAAGCCCGGGTTTTGTTTCTCTCTTCCACTTAATTAAGGAGTGAGGCAGAAGGGTGTTTTCTCAAGTTTAATGACTATTCTTAGTTAGCACCAACCAGCAAATGACTTCTTAAATTGAGGACCAGAAAGCACTCAATTTTCTGGATATTTACTGTCACATCTACAGCAACACAGCTGCCACTGAGCATGTGATTCCCAAGGCTCGTGCTGAGAAGGGAGGCAACGCCAGTCTCACAGTACGGGGACCGCCGAACAAAAGTAACAACTGCCTGTCAATCTCGGTCTCGGGGCTGGCAAGACAAGGGGCTCCTGCTCGCATCCCGGGGGCGCCCTGAACCAGCAGACATGGCCAGGCACACTGCCTGTGAGGGGAGGTGGGAGAAAGGCAGCTGACCCGGGTGTGCCTTGCACTAAATGCCCATAAGACACTGCCTCAGCTCCATCCCTGTCCTGGCAAGAAGTAAAATGCTTCCTTGCAAGAGAAAGCAGTGTCGTGCATTCCAGACTCAGTGCCGGTGATTCTTCTTCACAGAGAGGCTCTGGGTGGAGAAGAAAGGCTTAGTTCAGAAGTTAGACTCGATGCCTACAGGGACACCTGTATCTCGCTGATGAGAGAAACAGGGAGAGGCCTCATGGCGTCTCTGCTGCTGGAGTGAGGAGCCAGCACCACCTCCTCTAGATTTCTTTGAACCATCTCTTCCCTCCTATATGTGACACAGAGCAGACGCATCTTCGCCAGCAACTGAGAAAGGTCTGAAACCCCAGAATAACTTGGTTGTAGCCATAGCTCTGGGAAGAGGGGCCATCCATGGGGTACTCTCCAAGAACCCTGACAGGTAGTACTCCAGCCTCGAGCTGACTGCAGCCACATCCTGCCCAGTGGGCTCTAAGGACGCTGTGGACATGACAGCTGACATCCCAGGAAAAGCACACCAGTGCCATGGTGGCCTTGCACCGACAGCAAAGACAAGAGTGCCTGCCCTCGACCTACCATTCGCTCCCCACAGTCATTCCCCCACCCAGAATTCTTCTGCAGCTTCTCTGGTGTGACTGTCAAGGCCATAGGAGACATGTTGCCCACTTAGCTCTGCTCCAGGTCTCAAGTTTTCCCCCATTAAAGTGTTCACCAGCCAGAATGTTCCAGCCCCTTCAGGCCTATGGGCCTTGCCACAAGCTGTTCCATTTGCCTGGAAGCCTTCCCTCGTGCCCTCGCCGCCTGCTGACAGGCAAACTCTTGCTTTGGGAACCCAGTGCTTCAGGAGCTCACTGGAAGCCCCTGAAGATGGCACTATGTCTTACGTGTCTACTCCACACGTGCCCCATGCAACTAATACCGTGCCACTTGGTGCTCGCTTCATAATCGTTTATTAACTGAGTGAATATCAATGTATTCGTTTTCTGTTGCTCCCTTAACAAATTACTACGGGAGCAACTTTAAAAGAACACACATTTATTACCTCCCAGTTTCTGTGGTCAGGAGTCTGGGCACGGCTTGCAAAGGATGCTCTCTGCTCAGGGTCTCACAAGACTGCAATCAAGGCATCCGTCAGGCTGTGTTCCTGCCGGGAGCTGGGGTCCTCTACCAAGCTCGCATGGTTGTGCAGAATTCAGTGCCTGCCATTGTCGGACTGAGGGCCTCAGATCCTAGGACCAGCTGCTCGCATGTCCCTGCCATGTTAGATACGCACGTGCAAGCAGCTCCCATTTCACGACCAGCAGGGGACTCACTCTCTCTCCCCCGACCCTTCTCGCTCTCCTTCTTGCGCTCTCTCTCTTGCTCTCTCTCTCTCTCTCGTTGGGCTAAGGAGTCTCATATAACATGATGCGACCACAGGAGTTAATCCCATCAAGTTTGCTATATAATGTAACCTAATCAAGGAAAAGATATCCCATCACTTTTCCATATTCCGCTGGTTGGAAGCAAGGCAAAAGTTCCACCTGCACCCAAGAGCAGGGGTTATACAAGGGAATGACTCACTGGGGATCACTTCATTGTGGTCTGCCACAATCAACAAATCAAAATGACCAAGAATTTTTTTTTTAAGCTACCACTTATTGAGCTCTTACTATGTACCAAGTACTGTTCTAAGCCCTCTCTAAGCATTAGCCAATGATGAATGAAGTAAGGAAACCTGTGAACGAATGAATAAATGAATGAATGAATGAAGTAGAGAGAGAGCCAGGAGGCCATGATGTAGACTAGAAGGACAATAGAAGGGAAAAAGCAATGGACTGCCCCCCCAAAAAAACTACTCCATATCCCCCGACTAGGTCATTCAGTGACTCAACTCCAAATAAGCTAGCCACCTATTTTTGTGCATATTCTAGAAACTAGCTCCCACCATGGGACCAAGCCCCATGCTAGGACCCAGGTGCTCTCTAGACCTGACACAGACTCTTCAGGCCCCAAGTGCTAGCCTGTCCATTGAGCAGAGGTATGCTATCTAGCCCAGGCCCCACACCCGCTTTCTCTGTGGTTGTGGACACTAGAGACGACTCCCTCCTTGGCCCTCTGTGCCTGCTCCTGGTTCCTTCCCCTCTCTCCTCTCTGCTTGCTCCTCTTTGGCCAGAGCTTGCCTTTTGTTAGTGCCCAGATCTGCTTCCAGTCCAGTGGTGCTCTCATCCTCCACTCCTCCTTCCCCCATCCTCAACCCCATGAACATAGCTGACACCTGGCTTCAATTTCCACTGCCTGTCAATGACTCACACACCTGTCTCTCCACACCCAGCCTTCCCACCCATAGTTCCAGCAGTCGGTGTGGGATAGCCCACAACATCTCAGCCCAACATGGTAAAATGGAATTTGTCCACTCTTCCCTAAACCTGTTCCTCCTACATTCCCTCCTTATTACCAAGCACTAGACTCTGACTTAGCTCTCGCTCCCACACCTAGTCCTACTGATTCTCCCTGTGTAACATTTCTCAATCCTTCTCCCCATCTCTGCCCCACACTGCCCTTCACCATCCATCCCAGACTATGTGCCACACCTCCCCCCAGAAACCTGCCCTCCTGCTATATGGAGCCGTTTTCAATTTCCTGAAGGAACAATTTTTCTCTCCCCTCCAGGACTCTACCCTCCATACCCCCTCCACCTGGTAAGTTTCTCCCTGGGCACTCTTCTTTGACTGGCTAACTCCTCTTTGTCTTTCAGGCCTCTACTTGATGCTACCTCATCCAGGAAGCCTTCTCAGACTTCTCCAGGCAGATTGGACTGCCTCTTTGGGGCTCCCAAGCTCCTTGTGCTATCTCTACCACAGAGAAGTCATGACATGGTGTCAGCACCTCCAAGTCCTCACGCAGTGTTGTGTTCACTCAGCTGGTCTGTGAATTCCTCAAAGGCAGGGTCTTTGTATCCCCCCGCCCCCTCCCCGGCCCAGCTAGGGGATCCTAGCTTAGAGTAAACAGTGCCAAACGCAGGCTGGCAGTGGTAACAAATGAATCACCTGCTTGCACCTCCAGCTGTCACCTGTCCATTTCGCCTGCTCACCCACCCCCATCAGATTTAAGACTGTGCCCTACTATTTCTGGGCCAGGAGCTGAGGCTATGACCCCTGCTTGCTTCATTTCAAAGACATAGATGTCACTGGGCTCTAAAAGTGCTGGACACGGGGAATTTTCAGTAAGGGGCTGAATAAACACAGCTCTCCTTAGCCACCCCCACCAGACCCACGCATTCATTTCTTTTGCCTGGAATGTGCCTTCCTCTTTTCCAGCTACCTAATCCCGGTCATCCTCCATGGCTCAAGTAAGCTGTCACCTTGGCCAGGAAGGCTTTCTTGATGCCTACACTGGACTGGGCACCCTGCCACTGTGCTCACACAGCCACCATGCTTCCCTCTATGGCACACTCAGCCCCCAGTAGTTCAATTTCCTATTTACTCTTTGTCTCCCCCACTGGACGGGAGCTGCCCCAGGACCAGACAAGATCATGCAAAACCCGGAGCGCTGGCCAGGACAGTCTAGGCTTGCCATGAAGGGACCCACTGTAAAAGCTGGAGCCATGGGTAGCAAAATGAAAGAGAAATAGGTCTCCATTCCGGCTGCTTTCAACAGCTCGCTTTAATGGCTAAAAGGAAGATTCACTTGATGAACTCTGGGCCTGAAGATGCTTAAAAGATAAATATTTTTGAAACAGAGAAGCTACCCTTTCTACCCTCGATTTGGAAAAATCAAAGCCTTTCTTTCATGTCAGTTTAAAAGATTTATGAGGCCTGCTCCTTGCTGTGTCTCTGGGTAGATGTTCCCTACGAATGCATTAACGAGGAGTAAAGAAACTCACAGCAGCGTGGTAAGTATGTGCCACCAGAGCGCTGTCTCACTGTGACCCTTGCCAGGGGCAGAGGCTGATTCCTGGGGCCATCACCAACAAAATCGACCCCATCAAAGCTTTTTCACAAGCCTTTATGAGCAGCATCTTGCTGTAAATAAGCCCTGAGCTTACCACCCCAGGTATGTCACAATCCATTTGGATACAAGTGTCAGGAACCCAACACCGCTAGCTGAAGTACAAAAAGGAGTTTATGGGCTCACAAAACTGCAAAGTGCCGTGGTACGTCTGCTTGCAGACCCGTCCGGACTCAGGAGTCAACCGAGGCCTGCAGGACATCTCTCAGCTCTGCCTTCCTCCAGGTGCCCGGTTTCACTCACTCTCCCTGAACCAGTGCCCCCCCCAACCCCAAGAACTCCAGGTTTCCCTCCTACCAATTCAGCAACTCTGGAAGGTAAGTGGGGCCTCACTCCCAAGAGTCTCAGCACAAATTCCAGGACTAACTCTGATTGGCCAACTTCCGGTCATGTGATAAGCCCCAAAGCAGGAAGAGAGGGTCCGCTCAAGCCCACCACCTGGCATGAGAATTTGGTTCCTCAAAGAAAGTGGTTCCTCAGAGAAAATTACAGCAATGCTAGCTTATACAAGGGGGATGGGAAAGCCAGCAAAAGCATCGGATGTCCACCACGTTGGAAAAAACCACTGTGCCCCACCCCGGGACTCGGTTTCCTCACCTATAACACAGGTGATTGGCCTCATCTGAGCAATCTCTAAAATTCTTTAAAATACCCAAAGAATGATATAAACCGAAAGTTGAGAGTTTTAAAAAAGTTTTAGGGATTCAAACCTGATGTTTCACCTAGATGTGGTTTCAGGGAAGAGGTAGAGGAAGATGTCAGGAAAGACAACCACACCCCCCAACAAAGCCCCCTAGAGCCAAACCCTTTCAGAAGGGTGACCTCTAGGGCAAAGTGGTGCATGGCCCCCTCCTCACGTGCCACCCTTGCCTCCCAGGGGCTCCGCCCCACTCGGTTTCTCTGGTCTACAGCAGCGTACTCCCAGGCGATGATGTGCACCCCCATCCCACACCAGACATTCGGCAATGTCTGGAGACAGTTATAATTGTCTCATGATGTGCAAGGGAGATGATGTGGGCTGCTACTGTCCTTTAGGAAGTAGAAGCAAAATACTTAGATGCTGCTAAATATCTTACAGTCTTATGTAGAACAACCTCCCACAGCAAATTATCTGACCCAACATGTCAATAGTGCTGAGGCTAAGAGACAGGGTCTAGAGGGAAGAGTTCAGGAGCACCTGCCAAGTTCACCTAGGCTTTCACTCCTTAGAGGTGTGAATCAGTGCACTACTCCCACGCAGGTACAATCAGGGACAGTCACTGTGGCTGCAGTGTGGAGAATGGTTTGAAGATGGGGCAAGAGAGGGGAGGCAGGGACACCAGTCAGCCGGCAGTTGCCATAGTCCGGGGCTGGGCTGGCCGCAATCACACGGGCCCCGTGCTTAGAAAGGACCACGCCTGGGTGTCACTATCTGGAAATTCTTAGTGATTATTGAACAAGAGGTCCTGCATCTTCATCTTGCCCTGGGTCTTGCAAATGACACAGCCAGTACTGAGTGAGAAGTAATGGAGCCTGACCCGGGGCAGTGATGATGAGAACAGAAGGGCCCTTCTCCCTGGGAAAGCACCACCCATTTTCCCAACTCCCCAAAGTCCTGGGCACAGGCTAAGGTCAGGGATGGGGTGGCAGAGAATTGATTGTTGTAGGCTTAACACAAAACAAGGTTGACTAAGTGAAGGGGTCAGAGGTGGAGGAAATACACTGCCTTCCTCTAGCCAGCAGGCAGGATACTCCCAACGAGAAAGGGATGGGTCTTGTCCACTTGGCATGCTACGGGACAGAGGAAGATGGGACCTGTGCAGCACCTGTAGGCCATGAGAAGGCCTTTGAGGGTTTAACATCCAGAAATAAGGACACATTTCTCCCCCAGAGGCCGTGCACAGGCAGAATGCTGGGCTGCAGCCCCAGACCTGAAGGCAGGCTGGAGGCCAGGACCTGAGGGAAGTCAGCAATCTCAGGTTTTCCAGGGGAGACAACCAGCCTGTTATTATGCATACAGACGCCAGAATCAAAGCCACCTGGATACCTATTCACTCCATCACTGTTAGCTCTGTGACTCAATGGTTTACTTAACCTCTCTGAGCCCCCATTTTTATCAAATGGAAAACCAATAGCATTAACTACATGATGGGCTGGGTGAGTCAAATGAGACATTGTACTTGTAAAGTCCTTAACTGAGTGCCTGACCCAGAGCAAACTGTTTACCTCCCTAAACCTCAGGCTACTCAGCCGTGAAGGAAGGATGTTATGTAGCCCCTATGTCGCTGTGCTGTAAAGAGGATTAAAATGGATGATTTGCCGGGTATCTGGTATGTTGATTTTCATTGTTCTTGCCATTGCTTGGGCTCCCTGACTCAGAGCCATGTGCCCAGAGACTGATCTCTGGAAGGAAGTTGCTCCTGTGGGGAAAATCCTCCTGAAGCTGTGAAGGAAGGAAGCTGTGCCCCCCGCCCCTGCCATCTACACCTCCCTATGAGGAACTGTATGGTTTCCCCCATATTTCCCTTGGTGATACTCAAAGGAATCCTCAGTCTCTATTCATAACCCTTCTTGATAGTGAGATCAGCACTCCTGACCCTCTGGTATCTGGAAGTCTGGCTGTGTGTGCGTGTGTGTGCGCGTGCGCACACATGCACGCATGTGCACACATACATTTTGGTTAGGGAGAGATTTTCTTTAAATGACCAAGGGGTGATCACACAGATTCCTGAGAAGCTTCTGTCACTGGCGGATGACCACCAAGGACACATGTGTTCTCTCTTCCCCTCCAACTCCACAGTGACCAGCAGGACTATTGACCAAGTTTCTTTTCTTTGGGGAATGGGTCATCTTGAATGTGTTTATGAAACTTTGGGCTAAAAATGTAAAATGGCAAACTGCCGTATGGCAGCTAAGGGGATCATTATTTCACTGAGAAGGCATTTTTCAGCGTTCTCACCGGGGAAACAGGTTGTGGTGGAACCTGCCGGCAGGCGGGAGGTGGAGCTGGAGGAGTAGCCAGGGAGCCCTCCACCCCAGTTCTTCCAGAGGTGCTCACACCCAGCCGCTGAGGAGGCCTAGAAAACCAGCTCGTGACATTATCAATGATTTCGGCAGCCATCGGTTTTAAGCACCTGCTGTGTGCCAGACAACATGCCACATTATATGTGATCCCTATAACAGTGCCATAGTGGAGTGAAGCAGAAGGAACACAGACTGTGGAGGCAGACAGTCTGGGTTACAGTCACCACCTGGGAGAGCTCAGGCAGGTCACGTAAGCCTCTGAGGCTCAGTCTCTTCACCCACCAAACAGGGATGACGGCACCTCCCTCCCGAGGTATGCGGGATACCAGCTCTCGTGGTTTGTGGGGGTTGATCGAGCACCATTCTTCCCAGCTCTGCAACCAGAGATGTCAAGTTGGCAGGTTGAAATTAACCATGGTGAAAATGTTTACACCACAGACATTGGCAAACCACACATCAAGGCTTGCTCTTTCTAGAGAGTCCGTTGTTAAATGTCTACCAGCACACCACTGCCTACTTGATATGCATAGAGACTTGGGGAAATAATGTCTGCACAGCACTTTGCACTGTGCCTAGCACGTAAGTGCTCAGCAGTTGATAACTGTAATTATGATTCACATTTTCATATAATAAAACTGATGCTCAGGGTGTCTGGGTGGCTCAGTCAGTGAAGCGTCTGCCTTCGGCTCAGGTCATGGTCCCAGGGTCCCGCATCAGGCTCCCTGCCCAGTGGAGCGTCTGCTTCTCTTTCTCCCTCTGCCCCTTCCTCCTGCTCGTTCTCTCTCTCTCCCTCCCTCTCTCTCTCTCTCTCTAGATATATATACATATATATACACATATACATATATATGTGTATATATAATAAATATTAAAAATAAATTCAGAAAAAAATAAAATAAAACTGATGTTCAGAGCAGTTGCATACCCTGCCCTTGGCCACAGAACGGATATGTGGCAGATGGTCTGGTTCTGTTTGGTACCACTGCTTGTCCCACTACTCTGCCCAGCCCCTCACACAGAGGTACTGTGAGAGTGGCAGAGAGAGGAGGAAGCCATGTTGACCCACTTGGTGACTCCTGGGTGGAGAAGCAGGGGTAGGAGCAGGAAGAACAGATCTGGAAGGATAATGGGACTCAGAGAGGCCAAGAAGCCACTTCAGGCTAGGCATGACATGAGCACAGACACATGATGGGAAGGTGGCCCATGGGCAGAGTAAGGGGTATCTGCCTCCCTCCCACAGCAAAGACCCAACCCAAGCCAAACTCAGAGTTTGAGTTCTTTTTATATAGCTCTTTAGAATTCTTTCAATGTCGGCAGAACTTTGGGGCCTGCAGTGGTCTGCCTTTGGGTTTACACTGCCCCCCACTTAGCAAGGCTGTCCTCCTCAAAGTCATTGCAATGTGCTCGTCCTTCCTGCAGTCTCCAGACAGACAGCTCCAACTGATCCAAATTGTGCCTCCATGTTCCACGTCGCACTGTTCAGTTACATGCTTAGAATTAAATCAAATATTACCTGGTTATATTTAAAAGTAAGTACTCAGGTTTCGGTTTGTTTTTTTCAAATAAAGTCATCATCGTCATTAGTCACAGCAGTACATTTATGGAGCATCCTTATCATATTAATTCTCTCTATGCGGTTGCTATCATCATGCCCATTTGACGAAGGAGGAAAATGAAGGAAAATGAAAGATTCAGTGACTCTCAAGGCACCTCAGCTGCGAGACGGCTGTAGCAGAGCTCAGACCCAAGTCTGTCTGCCACCAGAGTTCCTATTCTTCACACCAAGTCGCCCACTCTTCTTCCGGGGGCTGTTTTACAACACACTCAGCTTCCTGGCAACCGCCTCTACTACAGCTTTCCCCAGAAAACCTTGCAAAAAAAAAAAAAAAAAAAAGATCCAGAATGCATGTTCTGATCAAGTGTTGCTCAAACAAATAGCTGCTTTCGGAAGGCACCCCAGGGCCGACAGAGTCACCCCAGCATGACACGCTGCTGACGGGAACACACATTACCTGTTCTGTGCTCCCGAGTTCAGGGTGGTTTCATCTCGGTGCACTCCCCAACGTGGCCAGCTCCACCCAGGGCCCCCCGCGAGGCCGAGAAGCCGGGGCCCAGACATACGGGGAGCTGCACGTGAGCAATGCAGCCTGGCCAGGGGCACGCATCCCAGGCGGGCTTCCACCGAGCCACTCCAGATAAACAATCAGAGGCTGAGAGCCGAGAAAGACCAGCAGCTGCCCATGGGCTCCGCCTGTCACCAGGCAGCTGGGCCTAATGAAATAGCCACGTGCCTGGAATGGAGCTGTGGGCTTGCATCCTGACTACTAATGCTGGCGAGTGACCTTGAGCAAGCATGACCCGCAGCTCTCGGGCTCCCCGGCTGTCCAGTGGGAATAGCAAGAGCAGCCTGGCCTACCTCATGCAGAAACACTGATCATTTTACACAGCACCCTTCTCAACTCGGCGCTCTTTCCAGAGGGGGGCGGTCTTCCAGAGACTCCGGGCCGGCATCCTCTCCCATCTCAGCACTACTAAAGGATTTGCTCTAATATTCTGGTTAGACACATAATCTATAATCCATTGTAGAAAGCCTGGAAAATAGATTTAAAAACTGAAAATTACTCACAGTCCTGCCATTCACAAATACATATTCTTCTTATTTTTAGCCACCATGTTATACCTATGTAGATGGTTAAGAGAATTCCCTGCAGTTTTGCTCTTTTCATTTAGTGCTATATCGAAACAAATTCATGTCATTCAAAACATCTTTGTAGGGGCACCTGGGTGGCTCAGTCGTTAAGTGTCTGCCTTTGGCTCGGACCATGGTCCCAGGGTCCTGGGATCGAGCCCCGCATTGGGCTCCCTGCTCAGTGGAGAGCCTGCTTCTCCCTCTCCCACTCCCCCTGCTTGTGTTCCCTCTCTCGCTGTGTCTCTCTGTCAAATAAATAAAATCTTTAAAAAAAAATCTTTATAGCCATCATTTTTATAGTCCGTAAAATATTCTATTGTATGCAAGGGTCCATCTGCTTAACCCTTGCCCTGTTCTTGAACATTTAGAAGGCTTCCGATATTCTGACACTATAAATTGTATTGTGTGAACATCTTTGTTCCTAAAGCTTTTTCTTCTCCACTTCTGATCATTCCCTTAGACAGATTTCTAGAAATGAAACCATCTGGTCAAAAGGTAGCAACATTTTGAAGGCTCTCACAGTACACAGAAATGTAGCCACAAAGTTTGTCCCCTTCAGTGCCATGGGACGGGGCCAAACTGCTGCAGCCTTGCCATCATTCGTCTCCTCTCTAAAAGTCTTGCTACTCTGACCCAGATAAAATGGATACTCATTACAGCTCCATTCAGATTTTTTTTAATGACTTGTTAGGTGCTGTGCTCATTTTCTCAGTGGGTTTAATTCTGCTTTGCAGATTTGCTTGTTTTCCATTGCATAACCTGTACCTTATATCCAATCTTCTGAGAGACAAGGCCTGAACCTACAGGGGTGAACTGAACCAGAATTCCTTCTCTGGCCCTTGTTTAAAGGTTGTGATATGTTCTGTCACTTTCCCACCTTGACTGTCTGTGTTGTGGCTCTGTCTGGCTTCTCCTTTGCTGACTCACGATCTTATAAGACCTCTGGGACAGCATCACACATCAGTGTTTGGCGGCCAGGAAAGAGTGTTGTGACAGCTTACCAATGTTCCTCCCCCGCTCCCCCCAGATGGTCCATTTCTTCAGGCACTCTCTGTATCTTTGGCCCAAAATAGGCATGTCCAGCCCCAAACCCCAGCCAGAAGCACCACTTAGAGGTGTGTATCCTTCCTCCAGTCCCCAGTCACTCCTGCCAACATATGAGATGGGGGAGACTGGCAAGAAGGGCTGGGCACATGCACAGCTTAAGCCACTCTCTAGCACTTTCCCCAGTGGGGCTGCCTGCCTTCAAGATACCCATGCTTCTCCACGAGGAGAAGAGGAGCAGGAAGGACATCAGATGCAGAGACCTCTCTCTGCCATCCCACCTCACCATCCACAATGCTGGTGTTGAGGTCCCTCCCTAACTCCCAGAAGTCTCCAAGAGAAGGAAAGAACTCTTGGCACCCCAGACTCTTCAATACCCACAAAGGTGGTTTTGTGTAGGAAGAGGCTGTACCAGTGGTCTTTCTGCCCTCTTCTAGAACCAGGTGAGAGTACAGGAGGTTAACAAATAAGCAATTTCTAAAATCCATGAAATTGACTTTTTCTCTTAGACCATTATTTTTCAAATCTGTTTCTAAATTTTGAGGGCTATGGTTGGGGTACACCTGTAAAAAAAAAATTCTGTGATCAATTTCCATTAGAAAAACATTATTAAATAAAGTAAGTGTGTTGGTTACCCACAGGACTTCTCAGGGCCTTTAGTATGCTGATATATGTTGTGACTCTTCAAGAGGAGGTTAAGGAATGTGCTTCTCAAACATCCTTGATTTCTGGGGCACCTGGATGGTACAGTTGGTTGAGTGTCCAACTCGGTTTCAGCTCAGGTCATGATCTCAGGGTCCTGAGATCGAGCCCTGGGTCGGGCTCCACACTCAGCATGAAGTCTGCTTGAGATTCTCTCTCCCTCTCCCTCTGCCCCTCCTGCTCGTTCCCTCCCTCCCTCTCTCTCTCAAATAATAAATAATAATAAAATTGGCTTTAAAAAAATTCTGGATTTCTAAACCCTCTATCTGGGGGCATCTTACAGGACATGCCTTGGACAACCTGCATTATGCAGCCTAAGATGTCCCTTTGCCAGATGTTTATAATACTTCCCAGGAGAGGGGTACCTGGGTGGCTCAGTCTGTTAAGCGTCTGCCTTCCGCTCAGGTCATGATCCCAGGGTCCTGAGATCAAGTACCATGTCGGGCTCCCTGCTCAGCGGGGAGTCTGCTTCTCCCTCTCCCTCTGCCACTCCCCTTGCTTATGCTCTCTTGCTCTCTCTTGTGCATGCCCTCTCTCTCACATGTGCGCATTCTCAAATAAATAAAATTAAAAAAAAATACTTCCCAGGAGAGGGGCCTTCCTGACAGAAAGGAAGCTCTGATCCAATCTCTTCCTCCCTTTATCCCAGTGTATGGTCGGGTACTCAGTCTGCCTAGATGGCATAGGGAAGATGTAGGCAAACTTATTCTGTAAAAAGCTAGATTGTAAATATTTTAGGTTTCGCAGCCATATGGTACCTGTTGCAACTACTCTGCTCTGCTGTCATAGCATGAAAGCAGTCATAGACAAGATGCAAACAAATGGGCATGGCTGTGTTCTAATAAAACTTTATTTACAAAAACAGGTGGTGGGCCACATTTGGCCCATGCGCTAAGTTTTCTGACCCTTGATGTGGGGCACCTCAGACCAGGGAGAAGAACCTCCAGGAACTGAGTGTGAACTAGGTTGGAGAGAGCAAAGTCATGACAATCTTCCAGAGGGTAACCCACTCAGATGAGGAAGCATCACCTACAGACTGCCATAGTGCAACTTATGGGCAAATGCTGTGTGCCCTTCCAGCTTTGGGACTCTGAGGACATGGCCACCCCCAATACCTAGTGCTGCCGGCCTGTGATCATAGAAAGTCTCTAAACCTCAAAGCCTCAAGGGAAGCCATGTGAGACCCATGTGAAATCCCCAGCATTCCTGAGGTTGTGGATTTACTTGGGTGAACTGAGGGTCAGTGGCCTCGTCCATACCAGATACTTAATTGGAGAGCAGCTGCTGCAGACCTCAGGGCAGGAGAGTGGAGCTGAATTCTGCCCACATCCCGCCATGGTGTTCTTCTCCTGGGCCAACTCGGGGGAAATGCACAGGGAATCTCAGGACTGTCAGCAATGCAAACCCGACAACGTTGCACCACGTGGGCTGAACAGGCTTCAGAGACATCAAAACAAGGACCTTTCTCTGCAAGTTGGGGCCTCAACCTCCAGCCCATGATGGAAGAAGCCTCGTAGTCTTGCCATTCAGAAATCAAGCATTTTGTCGGCAGTGTGAGGGGCCAGACTGTGAGGGGCATGGCTGCAGACAAAACCAGCTTAGAAAGTTTGACCCAGAAATGGAGGCCTGGATGTCTATTGAGAACTTACCATACATCAGGCATCTTTCATACAAAAACACAGATTCTTATCTGCAGGGTAGATATGACCCCATCTTGTGATAGAAAACTGAAGGTTTATGTGAGTTGTCGAAGTTTACGTAGCTAGTAGGGGTCAGAGCTGGGATTTGGGCCCGGATCTCTGTGACCCCATTGGTCTTCCACATGCCCCAAGCTGCCAGTCTTCTCTCCTTCAGTAGTTCTCTCCCTCTTCTCAGGCTACTTCTAGGGCCATGGTCCTGAGTTGAGTTAGGGGCTCTCCACAGCTCTGTCATTTCCTGCCTGTACCTTCTAAGCCATCTCAGGCCTTGGGGAGGCTAGTGCAGGTGGTCTAATTAATAGGATGTGAGGTTTTCCCAGATTCTGAAGTTTCCACATAGAGACCTCACATCACAGCATGATCAGAAGTCGGTGGCCAAGCTCAGCAAGCCCCGTCCAGAGACACAGGCTCTCTGGATACTTGCCCTGTTCCACGTCCCTGGCTTCCCTGACCTGCACAGCCCGCACATGTGCAGTACCCACCCCATCAGTAGGCCTTAGGCAGCGAGGGCCCTCTAGGGCTGTGAAGCTTGGACAGGCCAGCAGCCACCTGCATAGCCTCCTGGGCGGAGGGATTCTACACCCCCATAATCTTTCTGGTGCTGCAGCTTTAAACTGGGGACATGTTCTGCTCTATTTTTACCATGAGTTCTAATTTGTAACTCAGAAAATACACACAGTGACCGTATTTGGGGAAATAACTATGGTAACCTAAGGTTGACAAAGAATTTGGGAGCTAGTTCTACAAGGAAGAGGCTGCCTGGAAGGGTCAGGCTGGAAGATGTAGAAATACTGAACTTCCTGGGTCATCTCCAGAATTAAGGGAAACCCTGGGTAAGATGTCTAAAATGAGATTTTGCTAGAAAGGCTCATATGTGGGTTGATAAGGACTTCTTTCTCATTAAATCTTCCATAGGTCCTAGCCCAGAACTAGCAACATAGGAGGCTGAATAGAGGGTTTTTTTTTTTTTTCTTCTCTGATGGATGCAATTAAGAGTCAAATGAGAATAAAATGCAAACATCATTGTTGTCTTAGAGCATGCTCCCTAGGAACAGAGCTGGAGAGGGGGTCTGTATTGGGGGTATGCACTCAGGAAAGGGGAGTGAGGGAAGCATGCTGAGCAGGGGAAGAGCTGAGCACACTGTGGTCTCAGTCTGATCTTATGGGGACCTCTGAAGCACAGATTGAAACAAAGTCAGTTCCCCCTAGAGTCAAGGGGCACAGCATTTTATATACCCATCCCCTAAATCAGAGTCAATATCTGATAGACAGTCCCTGGTGTAACCTCCTGAACAGGGTGGTTCCCTTTCAGCTGAGGGCAGTTCTCTGGAAAACAGTGGCTATGGACCATGAGCAGCCAATACACACAACACTTGGGGTATACTTGCCTGGTGAAGGGGATCTCAGCAGGGCACCAACAGCATCCATCATAATTATCAAAATTATAAATTAAATTTGCAGGCCAGAACCAAATGGGTGCCAAGTGCTTCACAATTAACTACAGTCAGATAGAACTAAATGAAATCAAAGAGGCCTTTCCACATCCTTTTCAACAGGCCTGTATTAAAGACCATCTAGGGAATGTAGGGCAACCAGAGAACTTGCCCTCCAGGAGCTATAATCTACTTAAAGAGTCAAATGGTTAAATAAGAAAATTACACAATCATGGTAAAGTCCAATTATATATCCAAATAAAGCCAAAACTATCATTAGGCAGTATTTTGTACCTGCCAATGGGCCTGAATAAGAAACACAAGCAAACAAACTTCATGAGCTAAAAAATAAAAGGGAAGAAGAATGTGTTTTGGCCGAGTCAGGGTAAGTTTCATGGAGGTTCTCCATAGGTCTGAGCTGGAAGAGATCTTCAAAACCACCCAACCAAGGAAATAATTATTAGACATGAGCCTCTCCCTCAGCCATGGCAGCACCTCTAATCAACCATGGGTTTCTTTTTAACTAAGCCCAGAAATGCACTGTTCCAAAGAGAGTACAGCCCATCAATCCAAAATGGTCCCCAAAATGGCACCCAAAATGAAAATTGCCATTATTGTCCATCAGCAAGAGAGGAAACGGGCACAGCACATCTGGCCACCAAGTTCCCACCCAGGGGCTTAACAAAGGACTAAAACTAGAGCCCAAAGCCCAGCCTCCCAAGCCTGTTCTTTCCCTGGCCTTGGGTGGATGCACTGGGGCCTCCCAAGTGTGTATCATGTGCTTGGAACCCCAGATTCCTCTGGAACAATCTCTTTCCTGTGACAGCTAGAATTCTTCCTTAGCCGAAACCCAGATCCTGAGCAGTCCCAGAGCAGTTCTCAGAAACCAAGAAGGAACCTCCTTGAGGGGTGAAAGCTCCGTCCCAGTACCACCCTGAGTGGTGAGTATGGTTCCACAGAGGGAGGTCCTCTTTTTCCTGAGAAGATAGGGATATGGAGTACGAAAGGCAAAACAACCATATCTTGGCTCCGTCAGCGGAGTTGAATTAGTTCCAGGAGGTAGGAGGCTGAACTCATCCCCCAGCCGCAGTGAGTGTGGGCTGCTGATGGCTCTGGGGGCCCCATTCTCTCCAGAACTGCCCTGGGCTCTGTCCCAGAGGTTACGTGCCCCCACCTACCAGGAGATGGTTGTCCCATGATTCTTAGATAGTCCCTTGGTGGCTCCTAAGTAGAATTAACTCTGCTCAGTTAGCAATGTCACATTAAGTCATGGGTCCCAAAACTTGAGAATACAGGAGAATCACCTGAGAGCAGGGGCCCTTTTACAAACTGACTCTCAGGCCTCCTGCACAAGGGTGAGTGAGAGATTATAGTGAGAGCAAGCAGTCTAGCCCTACACAGAACGCCTTCGGCGACAGAACTCAGTGACTGGTTTCTATGGTAAAAACCAAACTCCTAGTCTCTGGCCTTCAGGATCGTTCAAGGTATAGCCCCCACCTTCCAAACGCATCTCTCCCTGCTCCTCCACTGTCTGTGCTCCCCCATAAGGAACTGACCAGAGCCCTGCTTCTTCCCACCTCAGGGTCCTCACAGAAGCTGCTCCTTCCACAGGAAGAGCTCTGACCCCACTCTCAACCCAGTTAATCCTCACTTTGTATTTCATTTCAAAGGTCATGTCCTCGGGGGGGGGGGGCTTCCCTATTACCCCCCCCCCCAACCAGACTAAATTCCCCCCCTGAAAAACTGCACTTGTGTGACGATCTGCCTACTGCCCGCCTTCCCCTCCAGGCTGTAAGCTGCCTGAAGGCATGGATACGATCTGGTTTTGTTCACTGCTTTAGCCCAGTGCCTGGCACAAGGTAGACACCAACTATAATTGTTTGGCTAAATGGCCTTGCCATTGGGCTCTTGTTCATACGTGGCTTGCATACACCCTCCACGGTTTCTCACACATGTTCACTGAGTATCTACCGTGGGCCGGGCCCTAGCCTGAGTTCTGGGCATAGTGGGATGAATGGGACACCTGGTGCTCACCTTCCGGCTCACATGTGGATGTTTGGCTTGTGGGCACCACGGCCTTTAGGCATGACCTCTTTGGAATGTCAAGGGTTGTTGTCCAACCTTTGAGCCTGAGAAACAGGCAGAAACTTTCAGTCTAAAGCAAGGTAATGTATCCAGCCCCCCACGACGTTCCTTCCTCTACATCCCTGTCATAACATGAAGGTGGTTTGGGCCGATCTGTGGTGATGCTGGGAACATAGTGAGTGAGAGAGAACTGGCAAATTTAGCTCAGAATAACTTGGTGAAATGCTCTCCCTGTGCCGGGGTCAGATGAAAACTTGACACCTGCGGCATATCTAACTCCCAGTGCTGGAAATTTTTCCCAAGCTTCTTAACAATGGTTTGTTCTCATTTTAAGCTGCCTTAGACCACCACCCCTACCCCACAAGGTACCTGTGGCATCCCACGGTGCTGGCCTAATCCAAGTCGGTCTTCCTACTGGGGTACATCTAAAGCACTGTCCTCCGCATGTCACTCTGTGGCTTTGGATCCTTTGGCCTAAACTAACTCTGTTCTTCTCAAACCAGAAACAAACCATCATGGCTAAATCCGCAAAGGAGAAACAAAGGGAACAGTGCCTCTCCCCTCCCCAGGGTGCGGTGAGGACAGGCAGCTAGGAAGAGGAGATTCAGCAAGGTCCCCGGACGCCAGTGGGCGGAGAGGTATGAGCACCTCCCGCCCCCTGGAGCAGTATGCGTGCAAGGAAGATCAGTCCACGGCAGCTGGGGACCGTGAGTGTGGGCAGGGGGTCAAGCATCAGACCAGCCTCACAGGCCTCAGCCGAGGCTGGCCTTCTGGGAAGGCAGAGGAAGCCACTGCCTCTGGGGTTAGGGTGGGGGTACAGTGGGGCCCCCCCAAACACCTGTCTCTCTGGCTTACTTCAGAGCCCAAAACTTGCCCTTGCATGCTCCTCTGGGCTGGGTCCTCCTCCGCAGGTCCTTAATCAGACATCATGGAGCACACCAGGGGAGGTCATTCCTTACTCTGGCAAACCAGCGATGCCTCACATTGACACACAGTGAAAATACCTAGGGAGATTTTAAAAATCCAGAACAGGCCATGCCACACCAGGCCAATTAGATCAGAACTTGCGAGACAGGGATCAGGCGTGAGCATTTTAACTCCTTAGGTGTTTCCAGTGTGCAGTCAGGTCTGGGGAGGAGTCACTTCTCAGGGAGGCCCCGTCTGAGAGCCAGAGGAGGGCACACAGGTGTGGAGGTGTCCCACTGATGTAGTCAGACGTCATCCGCATCCCCACAACAGACACACGGGGGGACTTTATCATCCCCAGGTCCGCAGTGAGCGGACCTGAGCTCGAGGAAGCGGAGCAACAGGGAGAGCGCCTACTCAGCAGGGCCCCAAAGCCTTCGTTCTTCTCAAGATACCACCTGCCACCCGGGATGGCTGGCAAGGAACAAGAAGTAACTGGGGACACCTGAGGACACTGTAGCGGTCGTGTCACCAGAGGGCTGCCAAGGGCCCTGGCCAGCCTGGGCTTAGCACTCCCACAGCCAAAGGAACGAGGTGAGCAGCAGCATGCTTTCTGCCTCAGAAGAGTCATGATTTGTCTGGAATCTCCTCTTTATACACGTTGTGCATTTGTTTTAGGTAACACTGACCACCACCAGCACCAGCTTCTTACGCAGGCAGAACAGTGGACCTCCTAAACGTTGTAACCAGAGAGGCAGCACAAAGACAGCTAAATGCCCTCCCCATCCCCCTTCCCCATCGTCTGAAATTCCACCTTCAGGGCACTGGGATGCCTAACAGGTTAAACAACCGGCTCCCAAGCTTTGCTGCACATTAGAATCACTTGGGGAGTTTTAAAACTCCCATTGCTCAGGACACACCCCATATCAATTAAATCAGAACGTCTGGAGGTGGGAGTCAGGCATCAGTAAGTTTTAAAGGTCCTCAGGTGATGCCTACATGTGACAAAGTTTGAGAGCCACTGGGTTAGGCAGGGCTCTCGGGGGGGCCCCTTTACAGCAAGAGGCCAAGGGACCCTCTATTGCCCCACCCTGTCACTGCCCCCACCTGGTGCTGCAGCATGGTTCAGCCGGTCAGTTCTTTGCCCACTGCCTGGGTAGGCCGTAGCTGCTCACAACACTTTTTTTCTCCATCACTGAGGCCAACTCTGAAAATGCTCGTTAGGCTGACATATATGTCTCTTTCCCCCTCTTTTCTGGAGCAGTGGTTTTCAAACCTGAGCAAACATCAGAAGCACCTGGAGGGCTTGTTAAACACAGACCACTGTGGGCGGCGCCCTCGCCCCGAGTTTCGATCCAGGGTGTCTGGGCTGGGGCCTGGGCATTTGCATTTCGAAGAGTTCCCAGGGAATGCTGAGGCTGCTGGTAGGGGGACCACACACTGACAGCTGCGGCTGGAAAGAAAGGAAGGGAAATGGGTTAACAGCGCCCAGTAGTCAGCAGGGGCCTGACACAGGGCCCCTCCCCCCCCCGTGGTACTCAGAGAAATGCACAATGATTCTTAAAACAACCTATCTCCGTCTCCTTCAAAGCCCAGGAGAGGGAGGCTAATAAAAGATGCCAAGTGAGGGAGGGCTGGCACAGGACAGCTCTGTGTGGTGTGACTTGACACAGGGAAGGGGTCCCTCCCAGGCTGTGAGGACTGACTTCTAGATCCCTTCCATCCAGCGCAAAACCTCAGTGTAAATCTGGTCTTCCAGGGAGAGGATGTGTGTTAGGCAAGCGGTCCTTTAATTTCCTCTCTGAAGGCAGAGTCTCCCTTGTACGATCAGCTTTGTTTTCTGTCACTTGGAGAGGCAGCGATGAAATAGTGCTCAGAAAAATTACATTCCCAGCAATTTCAGAGCGTGCCTGGCTCGTGAAGCACGCACATAATTGCTACTTCATAAAAGTTTGATAAATAAGATGCAAAATATACAGCTACTTTCTCTGAACAGTGTAGGGGGGCCTTATTCCACGGGTCATTTTAGATAATGAAAAATACAATGAATGAGTTTGATTAAAGGATTCATTAATGGCAGAGAATGTTTAGAGACCAAAAACAAGCATCTTTTCCTGGGAGTGTCAAGCAAGTCACATCAGCTCACAGCTGGACGGGCCAAGCTTTTGGAGGAGCCAGCTTCTAGGCTCCTGTGACCTCACCGGATGACCTTGGGCAAGTCCCAGCCCCTCTTTCTTCTACCTCATTCTCCCCAGCTGGGGAGCAGAGACTATGCCCCCTTGATTCAGACATTGGTTCTGGGGCTAAAGTCTGCTGCAAAAACCAGGCCCTTGGGTTTAGCATAGAGAGCTTGCTGCCCAGTCGGATGCTCAGGACAGAGTTAGTGGCAATAGATAACTTTCCATCCAGATATCTTGTTTCTGAACACAGTGGAGAGGATAACCCTGGGAAAATGGAGCAGCTCCCATATTAAATGACCATTTTGAACTTCCATAATGATGAAAAATGGCTTAAGAGTATGTGTTTACCTGAACCCAGGTGGGAGTGTGTATGCGTGTATGTAAGTGTGTGTTTTATGACTGTGTATGAGCGTGCATGAGTGTGTGAGTGGGTAGATGTGTGAGTGTGCATGTCTGTATACATGGATGAGCAGAGTGTACATAGGAGCATGCATGAGTGTGTGCATGTATGCGTGTGTGTACAAGTGTGTGAATATGTGCGTGTGAAGTATGTGTGTGTGCGCACACATGAGCATGTGTTATGTGAGTGCATCTGTGTGCATGTGTGAGTGTCCACGTGAATGTGTGTGTGAGGGCATGCCTGTGAGGTCCTGCCTTTCCCCCTCCCACTGGGCATTGCCTCCTGCTGGTCTTCACGTTCCCTCCTTGGCCACATCCTCACAGTAACTCCAAGAGGTGGTTCAATAATGCAGGCTGAAAGTGTATGGAGAGTAATTTGTAACTGCCTTTGAAAGCCAATTGTTTTAAGTGAAGACTACAGCATTATAATGGCTCTCCTGATGCCGGTAGCCCAGAGGGGATCCCACAGGACCAGCCAAGAGGGTATCTGGCTCTGCACAGGATGGAAATCAAATGTGAGCCAGCAGGAGGTGAAAGCAGAGTCTGTTGAAGGGATAGAGCGAGTGCAGGTGCAGAGTGTCTGGGAGACTCAGAAAGGAAAGGAGAGAGAGTTCCATCTTTCTTCAGGGTCTGGAGGTTTTTATTGAGGATGACAGTCTGGTGTATGTGTCCTCTCAGCATCCAGGAACCGGTTAGAACAAAGACAAGGGCCCAGGGGTTATTCCTTGGAGCCAGGGTATCAAGAAGTCTAGTGCCAGTGGTCTGGAATACGCAGATGATGGCTCTGTCTGGTCATTCTCACCTAGTGCTTCCTCAGATGTTCTCTATTCTAAAGAAATCATGAACCTCTTGTCCCTTCAGGGGAGGACACACACTATTTGCATTATGAGGCATGTGTCAAGTGGGGGTGCAAGTCCTAGCAAGAAGGTAGCCTTTTATGGAGTCTTTCAGTTTCCCTAGCTCAGTACTATGCCTAACCCATTTATATTTTGTTAAAAAAAAAAAAAAAGAGCTGGTTCTGCAGATGACAAGGCAACTGTGGCCCAGAATTGAAGACCCTATCAGCTGTGAGAAAAAGAAGAGTCTATATTTAGAAAAGGGCCAATTATTTACATGCCACAAACAACTACATTATTAATGCTAAACCAATAAAAGCTTTCATTAAAAAAAAAACCTAAGTCTTTTATGAAGACCTGATCTTTTTGACCTGAGTTCATTCAAGATTTAACTATGAGAAATAAACAGATGCTTTCAGCAGGATGAACTGAAGGCACATGACTGAAGGCACATGTCTGAAGGCATCCAGAGGTAAGGATGTTCTCCTTACATCTGAACAAGTGTTTGCAGACACGAACCAGTCCTCACCCCCTGCCTGGGTTTCAACATGCTCTTTAGGAAGGAGAAATCAACATCTGGGATCAAGAATGGACAGGGCGCATAGGAATATTCCAGGAAAATGGGGAAAGAGGCCCATGGGCTCACAGGAGGAAGGCAAACTCCCTCAGTTCCAATTCCTAACATGGCATCTGGATGTAGTAGATACACACACAAAAAATCTGTTTCATAAATTGTGAATACATGAATGGATGAATCGATCAATTAATCAAATAATGTTAAGGAAGAAAATCAATGGGCCCCTTCCTGGTTTACAAAACAACCTTTAATTAAGATGAATCCTGCTAAATGATGTTTTTTTAATTTTTTATTGTTATGTTAATCACCATACATTACATCATTAGTTCTTGATGTAGTGTTCCATGATTCATTGTTTGTGCATAACACTCAGTTCTCCATGCAGAACGCGCCCTCCCCAATACCCATTACCAGGCTAACCCATCCCCCCACCTCCCTCCCCTCTAGAACCCTCAGTAAATGATGTTTTTTATCCTTAAGCCTGCATGTTCCCCAGAAAAGACAGGTCTTCCAAAAGATATTCTAATAGCAAAATAATGATTTTTCAGATACCAATGTCATTGCCCGCCCAAGAGAACAAATGCCGCGGATACATTTAATGCAAATTATTGTCACAGTGACTATTCTGATCATTGCAAAATGGTCTAAAACACTTTGAAGCAATTTGATTCAACTAATTTTGATTGTGCAACAAATGTACTGGAGGCTCAGCAGTTCTAATACTTACCAGAAAGACGAGACCCATTCCTGACTGTAGAGCTCCTTGGGTCCTTACTCAGAATCTGTTAACTCTTAGTTAACACACAATCCTTGTAAGCTAGGAGATGTGAATTCCAAAGCACAAAGACTCAACACTTGAAGGCAGAAGGTAGATTGCTTAGAGACAAGCATAGTGATACTGGTAAGAAATGGGATCATATATAAAAAGGAAGGAAGAATAAATCCATACAGTAGTAGGGAGAAATCTCTAGGATATATTAAGTATAAAATGCAAGGTAAGGAAAATGTACACTATTCTACCAATTATTTACAAGATGAAGATATAGAGAGAGAGATATATAAAAAATGTATTTGCTTATATTAAAAGTAAATCAGGGCTAGATTTCTTTAAACATACCTTGCATTATAGATTTAATTTTGGAACCATGTGAATAGTTTACATAAATAGAAAACAAAATTAAATTTTAGAAAAGTAATTCCCTTAAAATCAAAAGCAAAATGAAATAAGTGAACCTAATTCTATACTCGGTAGCATAACCACACAGAAAGGAATTAATCAGTGCAGTTTTAAGGCAGCAATTTGACTCTACCTCCATCCCTAGTGGAATATATCCTAAGGACAAAATAACTGCAAAAAAATTCTTAAACCCATGTTTAATGTTTAAATTCTAATGTTCGTGGTGGTATTTGCATTGTTATTCTTAAACCGTTGTGCATATATTGTACAAGAAAGCACATGAGTGATGTTAAGAAATGATTTTTTCACAATAAGAAAAAGCATATAGACTTAAGATCAATGAGTTTAAGTATAATTATTGTCACAGTGACTATTCTGATCATTGCAAAATGTTCTAAAACACTTTGAAGCAATTTGATTCAACTAATTTTGATTGTGCAACAAATGTACTGGAGGCTCAGCAGTTCTGATACCTACCAGAAAGACCAGACCCATTCCTGACTATAGAGCTCCATGGGTCCTAAATCTGAATTGGTAGCAGCAATATTAACTCACAGTATACTTCATCTTACACACACACACACACACACACACACACACACACACACACACACACATATTTTTTTCTTATTGCCCACGAAAAAGTCCTAGAAACAAGGACTAAACCAGTAACATGAAGCACTCCTCATGCCCATTTCCCACTAAAAGAAGCCAAGAATTCTTGTAGAAATGTTTGATTAAAAGCTCGGACAGACAGACACGTGAAAAAGTGCTCAACATCACTTGGCATCAGAGAAATCCAAATCAAAACCTCAATGAGATATCACCTCACACCAGTCAGAATGGCTAAAATTAACAAGTCAGGAAACGACAGATGCTGGTGAGGATGCAGAGAAAGGGGAACCCTCTTACACTGTTGCTGGGAATGCAAGCTGGTGCAGCCACTCTGGAAAACAGTATGGAGTTTCCTCAAAAAGTTGAAAACAGAGCTACCCTACGACCCAGCAATTGCACTACTGGGTATTTACCCCAAAGATACAAATGTAGTGATCCGAAGGGGCACCTGCCCCCCAATATTTATAGCAGCAATGTCCACAATAGCCAAACTGTGGAAAGAGCCCAGATGTCCATTGACAGATGAATGGATAAAGAAGATGTGGTCTGTATATATACATACATACACACACATACATACACAATGGAATATTATGCAGCCATCAAAAAATGAAATCTTGCCATTTGCAACGACATGGATGGAACTAGAGGGTATTGTGCTAAGTGAAATAAGTCAATCAAAGAAAGACAATTATCATATGAGCTCACTGATATGTGGAATTTGAGAAACAAGGCAGAGGATCATAGGGGAAAAGAGGGAAAAAAATGAAACAAGAAGAAACCAGAGAGGGAGACAAACCATAAGAGACTCTTAATCTCAGGAAACAAACTGAGGGTTGCTGGAGGGGAGGGGAGTGGGAGGGATGGGGTGGCTGGGTGATGGACGTTGGGGAGGGTATGTGCTATGGTGAGCGCTGTGAATGGTTTAAGATGAATCACAGACCTGTACCCCTGAAACAAATAATACTTATATGTTAATAATTTAAAAAAGGAAATAAAAAATTTATTTTAATTTAATTTAAAAAAAAGCTCTGGCAGGAATGACATAGGGTGGGTCTAGGACATCTTGTCATACTTAAACAAGGAAACTCTCAAAGTCTTCTAGGATCACATCAGAAGGACTCAGGAGCAAACTTAAAGAGGTTTGCACTGGGCAGAGGGGAGACAATTTGAGTTTCAATAATGACAAAAATTGGAATAGATTAATAGACTTCAAACAGGTTTCAATCCATGAGTTCATAAAAATCAAAAATAAATGATTTAGTCATCATTGGAATGCACAAAGGAACCAACTAATTATCTTAAAAATTGATGAAGAGAAGAGGAAACAATCAAGCATTTATCTTGCTTTTCCTAAATGAACTATCCCTCAGGGTAACGGCAGAGTTGATGAAGAGAAGGATCTATTTATAGACATTTCCAGCTAATAAACAAAGATGGAATGATAGAATTGGTGTAGCAACGTTTTGCCACCGCCAATAAATTAAAAAATATAGACAATAAGCATCACTATCTGCCACCATAGCAGAGAGAGACAGCCGGACACCCTGACTCCTGATGGAAGTACACCACACCACCTGTGAAGGGGGTCATATAAACTGAACCTGACTACAGTCAAGCCTCTAGATCTAACGACCACTTTACAGGAAATACAGGCAACAGAGGAACTTGTTAAACTATGCACAAGAATACAATTCACAAAATCCAAAGCTTGATAAACTTTCCAGGACAAATGATCCAGACCAGCGTCTCCAATAAATCAACTGTAAGGGACCAAAATACAGGAGAACCTGTAGACAAAAAGAGACTTTTTGTCCACCCATCACAATGGATGGACATTATTTATATCATTATTCAAACTATTTAAAAATGTACGAATCATTCAGGGAAATTAGAGCACAGGTTGGTTATTTGATGAAATTAAGGACTTATTGCTAAGTTTTGTAAGGTGATAATGGTATTGTGGCTATGATTTTTTTTGAGTCCTTATCGTACAGAGGTATAACCGGAAACATTTAGTGATGAAATGGTACAATAGCTGGAATTCACTCTAAAATTGCCTGGAGTGGAGGGGAAGGAAGTGGGTAGAGAATATAGAGGGGGAAAAAAACTAGCTATGAATTGATAATTATTGAAGCTGGATGAGGGACAAATGAGCGTTCATTATGCTATGTTTTCTACTTGGTATATGTTTGAAATTTTCCATAGTGAAAAATAAAAGAAAAAAAAACACAGCTGACAGCCTCATAATGAAGAGAAGCAAACAAACAAACAAAGAGCAACAAGCAGTAGGCAGTGTCTAAGAAGGCAGAGGCATGGAAGAGATTGTGAAAAGAGACTTCTCATAAAAGAATAAATCACAAAACCCATGTAAGTGCCACCTAACTGAAAATTTTCATTTCTAGGAGACTTTAGCCCCTAATACCACCAAAAATGAAGCTTCACCAAATTTTTGTTTATTATAAAACTGCCATTTATATGGCACCCCCATGGTCTCAAGCAACTTCTGTACATACTCCGTAATTTCAGATTCCCAACATCTCTGTGATGATGCCATTATTATTCTTACTTTACAGATAAGAATGCTGAGTCTCAGGCATAAGTGACTTATCCCAGGCCACAGAGCTGGTTGGTGCTAGAGGTGGGACCACAGACTGCATCTCTCACCTCCCTTGCATAGAAGTTGGTTTTCCACCTACCTATGTCGGCTCCTCTTTGGGAAGGGCACTGATGGCCTTTGCTGGACACACGAGGTCTCTCCCTTGGAGAAGTGACATCACCCTCTCTAAAATGGCATACCCCTGCATGAAGCTAGCCAGCCTTCTGCGTGCAATGCATTGGTTCTCACATTCCCAGAGCACCCACTTTTTCATCAGCATGCCACTGCTGCCCAATTTATTCTAATCTTATTATTAATGTTGAAGGATATTTTCATTACTGTTTTAAGCCTCATTGTGCTCGTGAGATAAGAATACTCAGTTGCAGGTGGCAGCTTTCAGCTCCTAAGGGGTCTTGTTGCCGCTCAACACCATCCGGTACTATGAGGCCTCATGTCTGCAGTGGCAGGTGTGGGATGCCCCTCGATGTGGACTAAGTTAGAATCACTCTTCTGGCTTTCACTCCTTGGAAAGGGAGGTCTCCCTTAGTTTAGTGGATGTTGGAGCTAGAGATTTGCATGAAAGGCAGCCAAAATGACTTCGCTCCTTGATGCAAAGCAAAAAACAAAGCCGTCAGCTGAGAAAGTTTGCCATACTGTGTCACGCTACATGCCCAGTGATGTGACGCTGGGGTCCCATCAGGCCAGGAATTCAGGGGCTTGTGTGGCACTCTGCGTCACCCCCTTCATCCTCTAGACTTTACAGTCCCCAACCTCAAAGATAAGGGTAATAATCCCCACCAAACTAAGCATTTTGGGAGTGGAGAAAGCCATCCATGTGGGTGTCCTTGGATCCTCGATGTGACTACAACACCATGACAGAAACCAGCTCTCAGAGCAAGGACCCCGGTTATAGCAGCCTGCATTCAGCAAGTGCTGGCTACATGCTGGGCATGCATGAGTTTTCCCACAGTGCATCCTCACAGATACCTGTAAGGAAGCTAGCATTATGGTCCCCATTTACAGAAGAGGACACTGGGATACAGAAGGCAAGTATATTGTCCAGTTCCCCAGCCAGCAGGTGGCAGAACTAGGGTTAGACACCAGGTCTTCCTGATACAAAGCCATACTCTTAACTGCTTGTTCTACTGCCTTTGTATCTTCGAATCCTAGAACAGGAGTAACACATGCTGAATACCCAATCGATATTTCAAGTGAATGAATAAATAAATGAAAGAAAGAATGAATGATTTGTAGCCCCCTGGCCCCAGATAAAACTGTACAGTATTCATGCTGGTGGTGAAGTGATTGAACTTGAGTCTTGTGTACTGTTGTATTGGAGATACTCCACGTTTTGTAAATTACATTTTTCTGCTTATAATGGTGATAATACATGTTTGCAGTAGAAAATTAGGGAAGGGCAGAGAAGTAAAAAGAAGAAAATAAAACTCAGCCATAATCCACCTCTCAGAAGGTAGGTGCTATGACATTTGGCCATATTTCACCCCAGGAACAGAGAAAATCGTAACTAGTCCAAAGCTGAGGCAGCCCCTGCTGTCACCCCTGTGTTCTGGTACAGAGAACAGAATTCTCAAGCAGAATTCCAGTGCCATCCCCCTACACACACATACACACACACACACCAATAATGATAATAACAAGCTTTTCTGTAGCGCTTCACGTGTTGCAGGCATTATTCTAAACACTTCACATATTAACTCATTTAACAGAAGAAGAAAGAGACATTATACATGGTAAGTTTCAAGATTTTACAGCATCATAAAATTCAGCCAATAACCTCAAACTCTTCTCTCTTCCCTGCCCCTGACACTCAGGGAAAAGGAAATTTTTCTTAGTTACTCTATGACCAATGACTTATTAAGCAGCTATTTTCACCAAAAGAGCACTAGGTCAGTGCCCTCGTGATAGTTAGGGTCCCCTGCCCCCACAGGCTCCTGCTGGGTCACTAAGGGAATGGCAAGAGCCCACTGAGCAGTGATTATCCATTTAGACCAACAGCATCAGCAGCGTGGGAGAAACTTGTCAGAAATGCAAATTCTCCAGCCCCATCTGGGACCTACTGAATCAGAGACACCAGGGTAGGACCCAAGAATCTGTGGTTCAACAAGCCCTCCCAGGAATGTGATGCACACTAAGTTTGGCAACCTCTGCCTTAAGAGAGCCTAGTCCTGGCATTAAAGGGTTGTTGCTGATCACACCTGCTGTCAGACTTCAGCGAGGAGAACATGCCACTGCAGCTAGCGCCGTCAGGGAAGCCTTTCTGGAGGAGGTGATGGTGTCTTTACCTGAACATCAAAGAAGCCCTCTTTAGGAAAAGAAATGGGAAGCGAGGGAGCTCTCGGCTTGGACAAGAGGTGGATGAGAGATAAGCACCTCACTTTGTTGCGTCTGGGGCAGCACAGCAAGAACGTGAGGAACTTGCCCACTCCTGCACCTTCAGATTTCAGCCGGTCACCACCAGTCAATAGCCGTCAATGGTGATTACTGTGAAGAGGCAGGGAAATGCCGACTGGGCAGAAAGGGAGTGAGAGGTGTGGGCAATGAGGAGCCCAGAGGTGGTGGAAGGTGAGGCCTGGAGCCCACAGGCAGGCCTCATTGATCGTTATATCCCGGGAGAGGTCACCCACCCCCACGATGTGTTCTGCTACCACCAGGCTGCTGAGGCCAGGACTCCATGGACTCCGGGATGGCACATGAAGACCAGAGCCCAAGAGCCAGGATATCCGTGGAGGTCTGTCATGTGGCCAGCCTTGGACTGGGGGGGGGGGGGCCACGCTGGCTCTTCCCCTACTCCTCTGACCCATCAGGGCTGCATTTCCCAAGCTCCTGGCTCAGCCAGTGAGGAAGGCAGGGGGACGAGAGAAGCCAGGGTGTGTATCGTCTGCTCTCTCTGCTTCGGCTGGCATCTCCAGCCATAACTGCATAACCTCCGTGGGCCCAGCCCCCGGAAGGCAGCCCCCGACGTGGGCTAGCAAGCTTCTCCCCTGTGTCCTGCACCCTACTTGTGCTCGCAGCTGCTACTGTTGCTGAGGCTGTCACCACATTCTGTTTGTCAGACCCAGGGCCCTACCCTGCTGCCCTCTGTCAGCCGCCCTCCCACAACACCCCCCGAGGAGTCAGAGCCCTTCTGAGGCTCTAGGTTGTCACACAATGGTGCCCAGACTCCTCAGCAGGCCCCAGACCCCACTCCAGTTCATGTCCTTCTGCTCTCCTCTGGCCAGAGAAAACCTTGCCAGTTTCAGCCAGATCTTATGCTCTAGGCCTTGCCCTTTCCTGCGTTATCCTGGCCTGCTTCGTCTTACCTCTACAGACCTGTCAGGGCCTCCACCATCCTTCAGTGCACTGCGTGAACGCCCCCTCCTTCAGGAAGCCTCCCCATTCACTCTCCTCCGAGGTTTCTTACTCCCCCTCCCCTGGCCTATCTCAACTGCGGTATTAGAACATCTGTCAGGGATATTGCACAGGTCTGCTCCCCCAGCTCTGTGAGGGCAGCACCAAGACATTCCTGTTTGCCCACAGCACCCAGCATAGACCCTCCCCAGAACAGCGTCCTGACAGATCTCACAGCCTCCAGCCCTGCCACCGCTCCCATCTACAGGTCCTCCTAAAACTGTCACATTCGCCTCCTGCCCCTCCTAAGAACCCTTCAACAGGCCCGCTGCCCTCAGGATAGTCTGCCTGCCTCAGCATGGCCCACAGGCCCTCCCTCATGTGGCTGGGCCTGTGGCAGGTGGCCCAGATGGCTTGCCTGGGCCTTCCTTTCCTGACCTGGTCCCCACACCACCTGCCCCCCATTATGCTCAGCACTGAACACTTAAGTGGCAAAAGTATAATGAACGGAATCTGATTCTTTAATGGATTCTAATAATGTGGATTCTAATAATGCTTTAAATCCTTTCTGACTTGCTGCTGGTCTTGAAGAGCCCGGGAAAGAGACTGAGGCAGGGGCGCCTGGGTGGCTCAGTTGGTTAAGTGACTGCCTGCAGCTCAGGTCATGCTCTCAGGGTCCTGGGATTGAGCCCCGCATCGGGCTCCCTGCTCCGCGGGAAGCCTGCTGCTCCCTCTGACCCTCCCCCTGCTTGTGTTCCCTCTCTCGCTGTCTCTCTCTCTCTGTCAATTAAATAAATAAATAAAATCTTAAAAAAAAAAAGAGAGAGAGACTGAGGCAGACCCAGGCTGCACCCCAGCTCCACCACTCACTGGTCCGCTCACTTCTCCAAGTGTAACTTCCTCTCTGCAACATATGGGCACCTCCCTGGAAGGATAGCAAAATAATCCCAGCGTGCTGCCAGTGACCGAGACACCCCTCCCACCTGGCTCCCTTTGTCCTTGGGGCGTTTGGGTATATCCTTCTCATAGGAAAATGGGTCCTCAGCCCTGCATGCTGCTGTGGGGGGTTAGGTCTCTGCTGCTCTCTGTCAGACCCCCTGTTTTAAACCTTCCTGCTTTCTTCTTCCTCAAATAGCATGAAGTCATTCAGCAAACCCATCTACCCTCAGTTCCTCAGATTGTCACTAGTCCCATACCCTGCAGATTAGAGCATGAAGAGTAAGAAATGTAGTCCTGATGGAGCATTCAGGCATTCCAGAAGCCTCTGTACTTTGGGAAAATACCCCATAGCTTGACTCTATGAAGTTCTGGGGCCCTTGCTCCATCTCCCAACTGGTCACTCATCCCCGAGGACAGAAGACTGCAGAGCATGGAATAGCTCAGTGGTTTCTGTGAACCAAGTGATGGTGGAAATGAAGAGGCGTCAGGGACTCATCCTCAGAGAACCAGAAGTTTCTTCTCAGCAGAAACCTCAATTCAGGTTGACAAGTATTTAGGAAGTGACTATGATATGCCAGGAAGTAGAGAAGCTAAGACTATACCATTTGGGGGATGATGTTTTTCAACTCTGTAGCATCTGGTCCTCACACAGTGTCTGTGCTCAGCAAAGTCTTAGGGAACCCAAAGGAAAAGAGGGAAGGAGGAAGCAGAGTTCCTTGAGTGTGCTGGGATCTGGGATGCAGAGATGGACAAGAAGTGGTCCCTGCTCCCGTGGGACCTGAAGAATCCTTATTCTCCCCTGTGTCCTGCACCCTACTTGTGCTCGCAGCTGCTACTGTTGCTGAGGCTGTCAGCAGAGATGGTCTGTCTCCCACCACATCACTTGGCTCTCTGAGGGCAGACCCTCCCATCAGCACCCAGCATAGACCCTCCCCAGAACAGCGTCAGTTCTCAGCCAGGTCTCTGAGTGCAACTCTGGAGTCAGGAAGCTGCCTGAGACAGACCCAAGGGAGTATGAAGTCAGCCAAGTGAGAGGCCTTGACAGCCAGGGCTGTTGCAGCCCCAGACAGAAGGGAAGGTACACTCACACAGCCAAGAGAGCAACAGTGGCTCCCAGATGGCTTCCTGGAGGAAGTCAGCCCGAGAAGAGCCTTGGAGGATAGGCTGGCTTTATCTGAATAGAGAGAGGGGGCAGGGCACGTGAGCAAATGGACAGGGCAGGAATACACATGGAGGCTTCAGGGGACACAGAGCAGGGAGGCCACTTTAGCCAATGAGTATGCCAAGTGGAGGTTCCAGATGGAAAAATATTAGTAAGTTCCAACAAAACTGACAGCACCATTGCTCTTAGCTGTTTATCACTTGCTTCCATCCACACAGCTTCTTCCTTCCATTGTCCCAGTGAGCCTCTCGGCCACCATTTTGGCCATCCCTGGTTGACTGCTTCTCATATTCTTCTCATCAATTATTTCACACCCTTCACATCTTCCTTAAGTTCCTACCACTCCTCACACTCCCTGCTCTCAGCTTTTGTGCCCTGCTTCACACAGAAGTGGAGGCCCTCCAGGAAGCTTCTTTCATGGCCCCTCAAGCTGGGTTAGATGCGCACCGCTGGCTGCCAGAAAGCCCTATGCATGAACACCTATCTGGGGGGCTGCCTTTCCTGCTAGACTGGGAGTTCCTTGGGGGCCTTTCTTATTTATCCCCCATCTCTCGGTGCCAGAACATGGTCTGAGCTAGAGTAAGTGCTTAGGAAATATTTGCTGAAAGAATGAGTGGCTCACTTGTAGGGTGGGCATTGTTATTTCCATTTACAATTAAGGGAAATCAGGTCAGAAAGGTCCACTGAACTGCCTGAGGTTACCCTTCCAGTGAGGGACAGAACTAACTCCTCAACCCAGTGCTTCTGATGGCAGGGTGTGCCCTCGTGTGACCCTAAGATTGCCAAAAGAAGAGCCCAAGTATTCCCCCAAGATGGGTCATCCTACCCGCCTGAGCAAAAGGCTGCCCGCCATGTGCACTGCTGTCCAAGGTGGCACAAACAGCAGAGACAGGCCACAGTCACAGCGGTCACTGTGGAGTCAATCTGTCTGCTCATCTCCAATCCGTATGTATGCTTCCCTGCCAGTCATCATCAGACGGCTCTGGATGAACAGCCAGCTTCTGGGGAAGCTATGTGGGTGGAGAGCAGCCAACATATGGCTCCTATGCCTTCCTGTTTATGCATGTTGATATTTCCCCACGCCGTTTGCACAGCCCATATCTTGTTTGTTTTGAAGTTGGTATAATTAGTGAACTGGGCTTGACTTCTCTCTCTGTGCCAGCTCTTGGCTCCCTTCTACACGGCTCCACTAGAGGCTTTTCCTTGCATAGATACCAATGCTATGACACCATCTGCCCTTCCAGGGACATGCTGAGCAACCGCCTCGTCCACCCAGAGAATGGGCATGACAGGTCAACAGTGGCAGGGAGGACAAGGTACAGCACTTCCCTTCGTTTCGACATCTCTCTACAACTCCAGTTGCCAGAACCCAGGGCCCCAAAGGGAGCATCTTTCGGGGCCTTTCAGCCCATGCAAGCAGCAGTGCTTAGAGAAGTTGAGTAACCTGTCCATGGTCACATGGCTAACTGGCAGAGCTAGGATTTGGGCCTGAGATCTCTTCGACCACAAACTCTATGCTCTTAAAACTCAAATATTTCAAGCCTGGGCTCTCATCACTTAGGACTCCGTTCCTGCTCCCCCTCTTTTCCAAGCTCTCTCCTGACCCCTGTTGCCTCTGCCAGAAGCTTCCCCCCCCGCCCCCACAGCCGCCCAAGCAGACTCAGAACAGAGCACTGGATGTGCACAGCTCGGCAGCATCGCCGCACTCCTGAGGAGCATGGACACCCTATAGGTGGCCACTGAAGTATTTCTAAATGAGGTAATTAGTGGGTGACAAAGACAGCCAAAGCCTTAGTGCAGGCAAAGGGTGGCAGAAACTAAAACATCCTTCCCAGAGCCTCACATCCCTCTCTGGCCATCATGACACCAGATGTGCTTGTTGACTTTCCTGGCTTTCTACTCAAAAGCCACCCAAGTTTCCCTTGGACCGCTATCCTGCACTACCGTGGTGCTGATCTCATGTGACATGTGGGGCCCCTGGCAGAGGCTGGCTGACAGTTGCTCTGAGCACACGCGACACCATGTATCCCTCTCTCCTGCAGTCAGGCGTGGCCATGTGACCGAGCCACAGGTGGCTGTCAGGGGCCCCCTTTCTGGCTGCAAACACCATATTTAAATGTTAATCCTTAGGGAGTGACTTTCAGAGAACACAGAGTCCCGGGCAGAGTACTGCCTCTCTCATCGGTGCCTACCTGAATGCTCTTTGCCTTCACATGAGAGAAGCCTTCTCTGTCTGGGCCTCATCCAGCTCCTTCCCCCGGAAGCCAACCTCCCTGGACTTTCTTCTACTGGGGCCCTCCTCCTTAACTTTGCTGAGTACTCTTGTCACATGGCACAGGAAAACAACTTCCTGACAGTGTTCCTTCCCATCCTTCATCTACTCACTGGCAAAAGCAAGAGAAACTATGGAGTAGTCCCCGGAGGCCAGGAAAGCCTGACTGAGTGCACCTGGCCCAAGGTAGTGCTTTCCCATTTCTCTGAAGATAACTCGCATACAGTGAAGTGCTCCTCCCCCCAAAACTCCGTGCTTCCGGCTCACTGTCCCTTAGCCCGGTTGCCTGTGTCCCTACCCCTCCCCATGTAGTATGAGCTTCTGGAGGAGGGGATTTTCTTATCATCCCCTATCCCCTATTCTTAAGTCTCATCCCTGTTCAGAAAAATTTGTTCAATGAATGAATACATGAATGTATGGATGAGAAAAGGGGCCAAAGTCCATTGTCCCCTCGGACTTCACTTACAAAACACAAATTCAGAGATAGATTATTATGACTTTCAAGACAGCAGTCACAGAGCATTAAACTCCTAGTGTGGGACCTTCTAAACAGAGGGCCCCATGTGACTATACCCATGAGACTGGCCCTGGGCTGGATGGAGGGTCACCAACCACAGGCTTTCTTCAGGGTCAAGAAAAGAAGAATGGGAGAAACAGGTTCTCAGAGCAAACACCAGGAGGAGGTGAAATCTGGGAAGCCATGAACAGGCAAGGGGAGGAGAAAGACCGTTAGAGCCCACCTCGTGCTGGATACAAGAGAGGACGAGCCTGGCCTTTGCTCTATCCCCAGAGGGCTCAAGGTAAGGTCCCCAGACAAGCACCATTGGCATCACCTGGGAACTTATCAGAAATGACATTCTGAGGTCACCCCAGACCCACTAGATCAGAAACTCTAGGGTGGGGGCAGCAATCTCTATTACAACAAGCCCTCTAGGTAATACTGGTGCATGTTCAAGTCTAGACCCAGCAGTGCTTATAGACCAGTGATCCCAGAGGCAGCAAACCTAACAACAGAGACGGCACAGACCAGTGGTTTAGAGCGGAGTCTCTGGAGTCAGAGTGCTTGGGTTTGAGCCCCAACTCTGCCACTCGCCTCGTTGTGTGGCCTTGAGCCACATATACTATGTGCCTGGCACGGTGCTCTGCTTAAGTGATGATTTATGACATATTTGGGGAGGGGGGCATGTTATTTGCAGGATGAGGTTTCTCTTCCAAAATCTCAGCACACGGATGCCAGAGAGCTCTTAAATGCCACATCTCTCTCCCAGCCTCACTAATAAGAGAGAAAGCCCCCTCCCATCATTCCCAAACCTTCCCCTTGAAGCAGCTGGGGATGGCAGCCTGGGCTTTCCCCTTGTTTTGGCCATTTCTGCCGTTTTTCTCCTCAGAGAGGGTATATAAATATTCAGAGAACACTGGCATTTAGATGCCCTACAATTTAAGGATCTATTTAAAATTAAGCATGCTAAATAAAAGTCCTTTATGAGGTGTTCTAAACCCCTATAAAATACCATCGCCGACACCTCGGGAAGCGGGTTATTTGTGGCTTCATAAACAGGGCAATTTGTGGGTGTCTCAGCCACACTTGGCTCTTCTGTGGCTCCTTCTCATAAATGTGGATCAGGCCCTTGGAACTCGGTGTTTATGAGCCTAGCAGAAGGCACCAAGCCCAGCCGAGGATTGGGGGTCTATTGAAGAATTATGTCCTGGGACACGGTTAGTCTCTGAGCTGAGGGAAAAGCAAACTGAGACAGGGTTTAGAAAAATCAGCACACAAATCTCCAGGTCTGAAATGTCCCTTCTCCACACCCGCACTTCTGCCTCACTGGTGGTGGGGAGCCTGGATGACCTGTAAGTTCCTTACATCTCCTACAGGGCCTCTAGAGGATGCGGAGGGCTGAGACACCCCCACTCCAGGGGGTGTGGGGCCAATGCCTACTCAGACCAATGCCTCCTCAGGGGTCTTTGGGCAGTCTCCGCTGAATCTTTTCCCCCTGCTTTCTTGGTTCAAACAACGTCATGGTTCAGAAGGAGAACTACACACACACACATAGTACCAATGTAATTCGATTGGTTTCTATATTGTACCATGGTGACATAAAAATTGTAAACATTGGGGGAAACTGAGTGAAGGGGACCTGAGACATCTTTGTATTATCTTCGCAACTTTCTGTGAATCTATAATTATTTCTTTTTTTTTTAAGATTTTATTTATTTATTCATGAAAGACAGACAGAGAGAGAGAGAGAGAGAGAGAGAGAGAGAGGCAGAGGGAGAAGCAGGCTCCCAAGAAGCAGGGAGCCCGACGCGGAACTCGATCCCAGGACCCTGGGATCATGACCTGAGCCAAAGGCAGACGCTTAACCATCTGAGCCACCCAGGCGCCCTATAATTATTTCAAAATAAAAAGTTTTTTAAAAATCAAAGGGAGGACGCCTGGGTGGCTTAGTTGGTTATGGGTCTGACTCTTGATGCCGGCTGAAGTTGTGATCTCAGGGTCCTGGGATCAAGCCCCGCATTGAGCTCCCCACGCCGCAGGGAGTCTACTTGTCCCCCTCTCCCCCTGCCCCTCCTCCTGCTCGCTCTCTGTTCTCTGTCTCCGTCTCTCTCTCAAATAAATAAATCAATCTTAAAAAAAAAATCAAAGGAGACACCAGTTTTTAAGATACCAGTAATTTCTATGCTGCTCAGTGAATGTCACATAACATGATGGGACAATCACCATTTGCCTTGGGAACTGTTTCCTGAAAGCATCTGGGTGATTCCATTGTTTTTAATAAATTAATCCTCTCAGTTTAAACTCAAAGAAAATTTGGAGCACCTGGAGGCTCAGTCGGTTAAACGTCTACCTGTAGCTCTGGTCATGATTTCAGGGTCCTGGATGGGGACTCTGCTTCTCTCTCTCCCTCTGCCCCTCCCCCTGCTCATGCTCTCTCTCTTGCTCTCTCTCTCTCTCTCAAATAAATAAAATCTTTTAACAAATAAACTCAAAGAAAATTTAATTCACTACAAATTTGTTTAAATATCTGTGAAGTATCCTGCTCTGTGCTAGACTGAGTTTGGTCCTGTAAGGAATTTATTGTCATTAGAGTAAACACCAGTAAGATATGACAGAGAGTACTGCATTTTATACTATACACGAAGGCCTGCAAATCTTTATGTGGGCCAGTCCCTTGGTCAGCACTTAGGAAAATTTTCATTGACAGGTTGGCCAATTCAATACTGTTTTTCGTGTGTAAGTCTTGATTAACTTCAATTCAATAAACGATTCAACAAAGGCCTATTGAGCACCTATTATGTAAAGTCTGGAATTCAACAAATACCTACTTAAATCGATTATATGCTCAGTGAGGTGGACTCACCTAAGTAGTTCTAATTGTGGCCAAACTATGCCAATCATAATGATGGTGGTCACAGGGCACTCGAATGTGTTGTTCATTGCAGTGGCTCTGTGTGATAGGTGGTACCATCATCATCATCATCATCTCCATTTCATAAATAAAGAGGTGAAATAACTCACCCAAGGTCACATGGCTAGCGAGGGGTAGAATCAAGATTTGAACCCAGCAGCGTGGTTGCAGAGTCCAAGGTTTGGACCTGATGCCACACTGCCTCTCCCTGAAAGACAGAACCAGAAAGTGCTATGGGATCACCCAGCCAGGAAGAACTCACTCTGAGTTGAGGGAGGAGAGATGACTTCCCAGAGGAGATGACAGTAGAATTGAGTTTTGAAGAGTGAGAATTTGGTCTGCAGAGCTGGAAGACAGAGAAAGGGAACCCGGATGTGCTGAGCAGCCCCTCTGGTGTCCTCCTGGGCCCTGTGTACCAAGCAGTGCTTCCCTTAGCATCACACGGTGACACCCATGCTTCCCAGCCCTGCAGACCCAGGCCCCACAGAACCAGACAGGCCCACCACCAGTGCAGCCGGCCCTGCAGTTCTCTTCAGGAGAGCTTGCTCTCGTCATCTGGAATGCAGGGCTGTCTTCTACAGCTAGCAGGGTCCCCTGTCTTGGTTCTCTGGGTGGCAATGGCTTTTTGGTGCCCAAATATGGCAAGGATGCCTTTAAGTACTCAGATAAGAAGTTTTTTTATTGTGGTAAAAAAAGCACATGAGATCTACTTTCTTTAATCAACTTTTAAGTGTGCAGTACAAATGCTACAACAGAAAGAAAACTTCAGCCTCTATCTTATTCAACTATCTTACCAGCGCTGAAAATAAGGAATAAATCAAGAGGATAAAGGCAGAAAGTGAAAGATTTTCCTTAAATAAAATAAACTAGAAAAATATGCATACACAAGGCCACTTTGGAAACTGTAGTGTCACAAAGGTGGGCTGTTTTTCCCAAAGAGAACACCGTGGCCCTAGTCTAATGAGCACTGGACTGGGAGTCCACTGAATTCAAGTCCAAATCCCAGTTCTGCTCCTCAGATAGTAATACCTGCCATTCTAACCTCGCAAAGATCGACAATAAAAATGAGATACTGCATGAGAAAGCACTTTGGTATCACAAAAGCATTAACACATAATATATTGTTATAGCTAGTAAAGTAATAAATAGTGCAGCAAGCATTGCCAGGTTAGACAGATTTATTCCTATCAAATAAAAATCTCTTAGGTTTCTGATTCTCTCACAAATACTATAGAGTAAAGCTCTAAGTCCTCTTTTTATGGAATCAGCCAAGCCAGTTAATAAAAAGGAGGCTAGCTCTCCTTTGAAGAACACTCATCCCTGACATATCCTGAGTGATAAGGCAGGACATTGGACAATGACCTAATGGCAGGACAGGAAATTCGCTTTCTCTGGGACAGAGAGTGACGTGTCAGAACATGCAGAGAGGTCTCGGGTCAGACCCTGTTAATCTGGACAACAGGCCCTGAGTTGATGCCTGGTGGGCGATTATGTTATCCATCCCCAAGCAAAAAACACACTCACATCACATCCAAGAGAATCAAAATACGTTTATTCATTCAACAAACGCTATGGAGCCCCTGCATTCCCTGGTCTCCACCATCTAGTAATTCACTGTAAAGGATGGCAGGAGTGAGGTTAGGAGCTTTCAACTGAAGGCTTTAAATATCATCCCTAAAGTTTGCCTGAAGAATTTAAACAGAAGAATGGAAAAGATCAGTCTTGGTTTTCAGAAAGATAGTGGGACTCCCACTGAGACAGGACGAGCCGTCAAGGGCAAGTATCTCAGCAGGAGAGAATGAATTCTAAATTAATAGTGAAGAGAGATGGAAAGGAAGGGGCAGGTTCCAGAAGTAATTTGATGGGAGACTCTGCTGGGTCTGTGTCTGATAAGACTGGGAAAGGAACAGGAATTCTATGTTACCTAGATCCCTGGATTGGCATCTTGAATTGACCCTGGTGTTGTTGAGCAGGCTGTAGAAGACAGGAGGAGTAGGCATGGGGATTTGGGTTGGTGAGGATGACAAATTTTATTTTGCATTTGGTAAGTTTGGAAGTCCTGGGTGCAGGAGCAGTCCTGGTGGAGACAGGTCTGGGACGCAGACAGCTCTCAGCTGGACTGAGAGATTTCAGCAAGTGAGTGGTAGCTAAAGCCATGGGATAGGAACTTGGCCAGGCAGCAAACAGATAGTGAACAGACCACAGATCCAAGGCTACAACCCTGGGGATACCCAGCCATACAGAAGCAGGAAAGGTGTCATGGAAGACCAAGAAGGACCAACGGAAGAAATGGGAGGAAACCCAGGAGCGTGTGATATCTGTCCAGTGATACCCTACGAGCGAGAGTTCAGTCAAATTCGCCTGGAAAGAGCAAAACCAGCTCTTCAAGTTGATGTTTTGAAATTCCAGAGGACATGAATAATAGAAAGTCTGCTGAGTACAGCCCTTCCTAAATGTCTGTGGGGAAACCAGAGAATTGTCAGACAGAACTCCTGCCCTCAAAGCACCTCAATCTATTGATAAAAATTAGATTATTACCAAAAGGAGGGTGTGGACCCTGGGAGCCGTGAGGAATCTGAGAGGGGGCCGAGAACAGTACTAAGAAAGGCTCTGTGGACGGCGGACTTGATACTTGAAAGGTGGCAAAGTATTGGAAGGTAGACTGGGGGCCCACAACACAGAAACAAAAGCCAGAAAGGAAAGGAACGAGGACCAGGTGGGGTGCACCTTGCCTGGAATGCATGCTGTGTTCTTACTTACCCTCTGCCTTGCAGCCATCCTAACTGATATGCAATTCCTCTAAAACTGTAGCTCTGTCCTGCCTCCAGCTTGGGCACCTGCTGTGTCCACCACCTGGGATGTCTTCTGCCCCTGCTCTCATGCACATGCTGGCCCCACACTAATCAGTAGACTGTGATCCCCTTGAGGGCAGAAACTGTATCTTGTCTACATACCTCTAGCTCCAAACTTAATGCTATTTAATTCACAACACCACATTTGTCAAATAAATAAATGAATGCTAAGAAACAGCATAGAATGGGCTGGAAGAGGCAGGGAAGATACTCCGAGAAGCAATGTGTTTTTAACTGATTTACCAGATGTTTGAGTTTATAAATTTACATTATTTCAATGTGAGATGAGCTGACAGATCAATAGATCTTACAGTGGCAGTGCGAGGCCCAAATTAGATTTGGGGAGAAGCAAACATCATCTCCAGATTTAGATTTTTTTTTTCCTATCAACTTTTTAACCACAAAATGCATTTTAATCCAAAGCAGGCTGGGTAATCACTTCTGAAATATTGCAGCATATCAGTAACAGATACCCTGGAGCCTGGGAGCCTAGCTTTATGGAATGATAAATGTTTCTTTCTTTGACTCCTTAATGTTCAGGGTTACTGGCTTGGGAGAATTCTGGTTGACCAGTTGCCCCTTCCTTAGGTGCTGGGATGTGCTTACCCTGCTATCCAGCCCCAAGCAAGTGCACTAACAGGGAATGGCTTCTGGGAGGCAGCAAGCTCAGCAGCCACATCTCCTCGAATCCTAGCTGGAATCAGTTCTACTTCCCCGACTCATCCAGCCTCACCATGGTAAAGACACAAGCTTCACAGCCAGACTTCTAGGATTCAAAACCTGTTTGCTATACTTCCTAGCTAAGGGATCCTGGGGAAGTCATTTAACTTCCCTGAGACTCAATTTCCCCACTTGCAAAGTGGGGATTATAACAAACCTACCTCAAAGAGCAAAGGTTCTCAACTGGGAGTGATTTTTTGCCCACGGGGGATAATTGACAGTGTCTGGAGACATTTTTGATTGTCACAAATTGTGGGAAGTGCTATTGGCTTTTAGTAGGTAGAGGCCAGGGACGCTGCTAAACACCCAGCAGTGCACAGGCCAGCTTCCACAACGAGGAAATACCCAGCCCTAACTGTCAGGGGTGCTCAGGTTGAGAAACCCTGCTCTCAGGGTTATTAGGGAGCATTCAGTAAACATCAGCCCCCCACCTTATCATCAAAATCCCATCATCCCCCTGGCCTCTAGCCCCTTGTTCAAAAGCTTTCCTCATCTGTGCTCCTTCCCATCACCACCACAAAGATCCTGACGAACACCCACATCTTCTCACACCTGTGACTTCCTTCCTAATTACTCTTCCTTGGCTCCCGCCTTGGACCAAAACTCCCTCGTGCCACTGTGAGCTCCTCATGGCCAGCACTTGGCACTTTCCTGTTTGTGTCTTCAGCGCCAGCCTCAGTGTCTGGCACGTACTATGTGAATGTTTGCTGAGACAGATCCAAGATGAATGACTTTGCTGAATGACCAGATCATCTGTTTCACTACCCCCTAGGGGCTAGCCCCCAAAAGATCACTCAAAGATAAAATGCAAACATAGAGCCATTTCCTCCAAAGTCCTAACCTCCACTTATAACTTCATTTCCCACCACCCTACATGAACTTTTCTTTAAAACCAAACTGTTGTGTTCACTGTCTACACAGCACATCTTACCTGGCCTTGTTTCTGCACGTTTGCTCAATCAATGTCCCCCACCTCGGTACCTTCTCCCTGTTCTTCATGTGACCAAATTCTATCCATCCTTCAAATCACAACCCAAACCCACCTCCTCCCAAAAAGCTTCCCTGATGACCCCAGCCCATCAGTAAAGAGAGAGTGTTCTCTTTACTTCTTACAGTTCGAGCTCTTCCTCTGGACATGTTCACTTTCTGAGACTCAGTTTGTTCATCTGTGAATAAGACCCTAATGGAGTCTTTTATGGAGCCCAAAATTCACAATCTTTCTCTAGCCAAGTATTAAAACCATTGAGAAATAAGGCAAAGTCTGAGAAATAACTCTGAATTCTATGTCCACAGATATTATTAAATATTATTTGAGTAGATCTCCTCACGTATTCTTGATTTTTTCTGATTTAAATTGTCCAATCCTTCCTCATAAATTAAGAAGGAGAGCTCTTTTTATTTAACTATTTGGGGAAACAAGGATCAGGAAAAACCCAATGGTTATTAAAATCCCAGCCTCTCGCCTCCCTGTGCTCCTCAGCCCCAGGCTCTCAGAATGGAAGGTTGATCATATGTTCCAATAAGCTTCACCCTCAGAAGCTTTTAGCTTCCATTAATAAGTGTAATTGAGAGCAATGAAACATTTGGATCTCATTTTAATAAGTCGACAAAATGTAAATGAAGACTGGTTGGCAGGCGCCTTTTGTCCTGGAAAAGGAGGTATTTCCTTCCCCTGCAGCCTGCTATTTAGGGAGATGCTCAGGATGGAGGCTAAGACCTGTTGAGCCCGTGTATGGACAGCCATCTCTAGATGAGGTTTGAGGGGCACTGAGAAGTCCCCACACCCTGTGCAACTCTGCCATTGATCTGACACAGTGCCCGAGATCCCACCAGGAGTGGCTCAGTTCATTCTTACCCACAGGCAGCTTCTCTCTCAGGGTTCACTCTTAACCCTAGCTTTGAGACTAATCCTGTTCCTGATTTGGGAGAATTTAAGGTTGAGTGAGGAGTAGAAAAAGCACCAGGAACTTTTGCATTCTTCAGAGAGCCTGATTAAAGTTATCTTTTCTAGTTGTCTTTTTCCTACCTGATCTGGGAGACAACCCCACAAGGGCAAAACCATCAGAGAGAAGTGAAGGAATAGCCATGGTGCTGGGGGGCTGGTAGCTGCCTCAGCAACCCCTCCCAATGCCTGGCCAAGGGGAGTGGTTCTTTCCTTCATACATTCAACAAACACCATGTACCAAGCCTGCAGATTGGGATTATGGTGAGTATTTCAATTCTCTGAGATCCGACGTCTCCTAGATTATCTGGGGTTGTTGCGCTGGTTTTGCTTAATGGAGGGCAGGCTGGAAATATTTAGAACTTCAGATGTGCACATCCTTGACCTAGAAATCTCACTTCCAGACATTTATCATACAGATACACTCGCACATGTGCAAAGTGGCACAGATACAGGGATATTTGAGGCAACATTGTTTATAATAGCAAATTATTAGAAATAACCTAAGAGTCCATCAAAAGAGGAATGATTAAATTATTGTACAGCTGTGGAAAAGACACCATTGTGTATACCTAAATGAAAAGCTACCCAACATGTTTTGTTAAATTAAGAAACAAGCTTCAGGACAGTGTGTGGGGGAAGAATAATTTACCTGTCTGTGTTTGTAAATACACAATATCTGGAAGGACACCCAAGGAGCTGGTAATGCGGTTGGCTCTGGGAGAGAAGAAGGAGGTAGAAGGATGGCTTACTCTTTCTTTTTGTTTCCTATTTGTATCCTTTTAAATCTGTGCCCAATGCATATTTTGAGAGAATAAGTAACTTGACAAAAGGAAAGAAAAGCAGGAGTTTTATATGAGGGTATGAACCCCAGCCCTTCCACCTATTGAGTACCTGGGGTGGGCTGTCTAACCTTGCTGAACTTTGGTTTCCTCAGTTTTTAGGCACGGATAATGTTATCCCCACACCAGATTATCATGAGGACTGGAAGAGATAGTGGCCCATGTTAGGGGCTGAGTAAGTGGTACCCACAGCCACCAGCATCCCAGTCACCAACATCACAGTGAATGAAGAGCACCAGGTGTCACAAAAAGCCTGGTTTGGTGCCTGGATCAGAAGATGGACTTGTTCTCTTCTTGGGCCACACACTGATCCCTAACACTGACTAGACCAACTCCAGCCTTGAGCTCACTGTACTCCTAAGTCCCAGTCAGTTAGCTCCTGATCCATGATCCTAGTCATGACTAGGGCAGGGTGTTGGCCTAAATGGAGCCTGCAGGAGAGCCAGAAGAACACTGGAGAGTCAGATTAGAGGCGTGGCCATGACAGTCTTGGTTTAAAAGCTCTCCCGTATAATTCCCCTCACTGCTGGCAGGAGTATAAATTGGTTCAACACTTTACAAAACTGTTAGGCAATATTGACTAAAGCTAAGCATAAACCCTACCCTATAACCAGCAATTCCATTTCTCAACATATACCCAACAGAAATGATTGCATATGTCCACACAAGGACTTGTACCAGAATGTATGTTCATAGCAGCTTGATTTATAATAGTCAAAACTGATAACAACCAGAGTGTCCATCATTGGAAGAACAGATCAACAAATTGTGGTATATTCATGCAATGGAACGCTACCTGGCATTAGGAAAGAATGAATTACTGGTAGCAAACACAACATGGACAAATCACACAGATATGGTACTGGGTTAAAGAAAATCCAGACACAAAAGTAAACATACTGCATGCATGCAACAGCTGGGAGAATTTAGCAGTGGTGACAAACTCAAAATAGTCATTATCTTTGGAGGGTAGGTACTAATGGGAGATGGTACAAAGGAACCTTCTTGGATGCTAGAAATGTTTAATATCTTGCTGGGATTGCTGTTACATGGACGTCCACAAAGGTAAAAAACCATCAAGCTGTGCATTTAAGATTTGTGCATTCCATGCATTTTATGATATTTATATTATATCTCAAATAAAAAGAAAAAAGTAAATAGTAAAATAAAATGAAGCTCTCTCATAAAGTTTTCCCAAGCTTCTCCCCATGCGGCCGACCCATCCTGACTGAGCAGAAAGTCCTTCCAGTGAACAAAACTGCCATCTCTCCCATGAAGGGCGGAGCCTTTCCCAGCTAGCTCTGTTCACATTGGTTCTGGAAAACGTGTCTACCTGGAATTGCCTTCTTGAGAGGCCACCCTGTCCCTCCGGGGTCTGTGGCGGCAGCACGCTGCTTGCTCTGCGGGGGCTTGGGCGCAGACATGCACGCACGTGGAGAGCGGGCAACACCTGCGCGGTTAAGCCGCGCTCGGTGGGAAGCACGCCGCCCAGCGGGTCCCGCGCCTCCCCTCCGGTGCGGAACACAAATCCACCTACCACTTCAAGGAGGAGTCCTTTGTTACTTGTGAGGTGTGGAAGCCCGAGAGAAACAGATGGAAATTAGAATTGCTAATGTTCCCATCTGAGCCCCTTGGAGGCGGTTGGCGCCTACTCGAAGCTCCCTCTGCTGGTTCTTTGGAAAATGCGGCCGCTTGGCAGGTATCTATGCTCCAGCCAGGCCTCGGGGAGGGTATTTGGTGCTACTAAGCTAGCTTTCACAATGTCCTTCTCCTTTTCCATCTCTTCCTTGGAGCCCCTGGGGTGGCCATCACAGATGTCCTGATCAGCATCTGGGCAGGAGCCCCAGGAGGCCGAGGGAAGGCTGTAAGCCCAGCTGACCGCTTGGCATCTCTCCCTCCTGCCCTGTGCCCAACACACACACACACACACACACACACACACACACACACACACACACACACACAC
>NW_027397063.1:112455967-112500421 GCF_003265705.2 Callorhinus ursinus
CACACACACACACACACACACACACACACACACACACACACACACACGGGCTCTTTCTGATGACTGGTTCCTCAGGGAGAGACTGGGAATTTCACCCACAGAGTAGTTTTCCCAAAGAGTGTGGAAAATCACTGCAAACACCACTGTCTTCTGAGCCCTAATTTACACAGACTTGGAGGGTGGAGAAGAGGAGGCCTTCCCATCCAGAGTTACAAGTCACTTAAAATAAATACATCTATTTCCATCTCTGGGCCCCCTCCAGGGAATCTTGTCCCTCCGGAATTCTCAGGACTGTTGTTATCTGGAGAAAGCTAGATTTGTGAACTATGCCCAACTGAACATAGGCCTCTGCTTTTGTTCTAACCTAGGGCTTCTGAATTCCCTCCTTCTCCTTAAAAACACTGGAGGTGTAATTCTAGCACCTTCCACCCACTGACCCCTGGGAGTGGGGTACGGAGGGAGAGCCGGAATGTGCTCTTTTTAGACTCTTCAGCTCGACCCCAATAACAGCTATTTAAAGCCCTGTCAAGCTAACCAGTTGCTGCAGTCTTGTCAGAAATATGCCTGTCTTTTTGTTTTCATTTCTCCAATCCCTAAATGTGATTGGGTTTAGGTAAAACTTAGTTTTAAAGTCATCAATGAATGTTTGAATGGACAAAGAAAAGAGGGGCTGCCACACGCAGCAGGAAGCTGACCTCTGCTCTCCCCTCTGGCTGGCTGGCGGCAGCGTTTGCGACACCTCTGGCGTCGGAGAATGGGTATGTTCAGATCCACTGGACCCAGGAGGTCAAAGTGTAAACATCACAATCACCTGGACCCCAAGGCAATGTATTTGGAAACGTCTGGTTGATTGTTTAAAGTGTTATTCAAATGATAATCCTTATCATTTTTCTAAAACAGCTGGTCTTCATGTTGTCTGCACTTGGGCCCACATGGTAAGAGCCACATGTGGGCCACATTCCCGGGGACTTCCTTAGGCCACATGGGAGTCTGTTCCTGACTCCACTGCAAACCATTGCCACCCTCTCCCACTCAAGGAAGCATCTTGCCCTGCAAGGGAGTGAGCAGGATGCTGTTATGGGACTCGCAAGAAATCTGCTCTAATCAGTTCAGAAAGTGATTCTGTCACAAATACCATTTTTAGGGACAGACTGTGTTGAATACTGGGCAGCCAGAAACCCACCAGTCAAGTTCTTTCAGAGACCGTCCACACGTATGATCCACCTGACCTCCTCCTGGACTCAAGGTTAGTATTGCTCAGCCCCATCTCATTCATCATGCTGACCGTGGCTGGGGGGAGAGCCTGCTGGGCTCGATACGGGTGAATGCTGTGTGGCCCCAGCAGCAGGACAGGAACTGGCAAGAGCAGGCCAAGGAGGACCCTTGGGCAGAAGGGCCATCTGAGGAAGGAACGGCTATCTGGGAGGTGGGCACGGCCTAGAAAGGGATTGAGCAGGAGGGTTGATAACTGCCCAACATCCATTCATCCAGTGCACGCAGGCTGTCGATAGTTGCTATGCTCAGGAGAAAGAAGGTTGAGTGGCCAAAGAATGCTTGACCAAATTAAATGGGTTTCTTTTCAGCAAGACTTCTAGGAGCCTTTAACGTTCCTATGATGAGGGTTATGGTTTGTGGTACTTAACACAGTCTGTTAGATCTCAGATTCCTTTTCTTTGTTTTCTAGAGCATCTGTATAGTGCAATCAAATGTACTATTCTTTTGTTGATTAGGTCAAGTTGGAAGCTATGTTTCCCAGAATCTCCTCTCTATGGTTCCAAGTTCACGTTGGCTAAAAGTGGAACTTGCACGAGATTTGGGAAGTAGAAGTGAAGCAGTAACCATTTCTCTTTTAAAGGTTTCTGAGGTTGGAGAAGGTGATAGATGACACAGAAGTGCCTGATGGGTTCCAACTTGTGCCTCACGAACTCTGTGCCTAGCTCTTCTTCCCCATTCTAGCCCTAATCACCAACAGTGACCCCAGGCTCACCACTAGATTCTTGGTAACCACAGAGGTGGCAGCTACAGATGAAACAGCTGTCCATAGACCTCTCCATGAGTGTCCCCTTCACATTTCCACATCAGCAGTGGGACCTGACTGGAGTCTCGGATTTTCCCTGCATGCTCTGACTTTCCTATCCACATCAGGGCTTCCAGAGGATAGTAGTGACTCTATGGTCCTCCAACTTCCCCTTCCAAACTGTATTAGTTTGCTCAAGGTACTGTAACAAAGTACCACAGGCTCCGTGACTGAGAAATTTATTTTCTCACAGTTCTAGAGACTAGAAGTCTCAGATCAACGTGTTGGTGGGGCTGCTGTCTTCTAAAGTCTCTTTCCTTGGCTTGTAGATGGCCATCTTCCCTCTGTCTTCATACGCTCTTCCTCCTGTGTGGCTCTGACCTAATCTCTTCTTATAAGGACACTGGTCATATTGGGTTAGAACCCACTCTAGTGACCTTATTTAACTTGAATCACCTCTTTAAAGACTATTTCCAGATACAGCCATATTCTGAGGTACTAGGGGTTAGGATTTCGATGTATGAATTTGGGGAACATAATTCAGCTCATAACACAGACTTTCACTTCCAGCTTCCCCACAATGGTGGAAAGTCTAATTTTTACAGTAAACCCCCTATTTGAGGACATGCACACTTTCCAAGTCCTGACACAGAAATTGGTCGTGGAAGTGTGATGTTGTTAATAGAACACAAAAATGAGTGGCATTGGCTTTGGGACTAAATGGCAGGCCGTGGTTGAAGAGGTATGGGGTCAAAGGGTACCCCAAACTGCAACCCGCCTCCAGCCTGCAGAGAAGCAGCAGGGGGCTCTGGCCAGGGGTGGGCTGGAGTCTCTCATAGTCAGGCATTCAGGGGATGACCCCAGACCAAGACTTCCGAAGCCTCCCAGCCATGACTCACTTTGCTGATGGCTAAGCCCAGGATCTGAAGAGGCAGTCCTTGTCAAGGATGTCCAGACTGATCCTGCTGCTAAGCAGAGCACCAGACGGGAGCCTCCAACCCGTGGCAAGAGCTATCTTCACCAGATGACAGACTCACATGCAAAGCAATTAGACAACCACCTAAGACCTTCTATAATTAACTGTCTATGTGTATGCCACAGACAACGCATGTCACTCCTCTCCCCTCCACTCTGCTCCAGCCAAAGCAACCCACTTACAGTTTCCTGAAATGTCAGGCTATTTCATGCCTCAGGGCCTTTGTTCTACTGCTCCCTCCTGCCCAGAAGCCCTGCCTACACAGCTGCCTCGCAAACATCTATTCATCTTTCAAGAGTCCCCTTTTCTTTCCTTCCTTCTTTCTTTCTTTCTTTCTTTCTTTCTTTCTTTCTTTCTTTCTTTCTTTCTTTCTTTCTTTCTTTCTTTCTAAGATTCCATTCATTTATTTGAGAGAGAGAGAATGAGAGATAGAGAGCACGAGAGGGAAGAGGGTCAGAGGGAGAAGCAGACTCCCTGCTGAGCAGGGAGCCCCATGTGGGACTCGATCCTGGGACTCCAGGATCATGACCCGAGCCGAAGGCAGTCGCTTAACCAACCGAGCCACCCAGGCGCCCCTCAAGCGTCACCTTTTCTATGAAGCTTTTTCTTTTGGCACCCAGGTGTCTATCATTTATTAAGCACTTGCCATGTGCCAAGGAATGTGCAAAGTACTTCATTTGATCTTCTTCATAGCCCTGTGAGCTCTTCTTAGCCCCTCATTTGCAGGTGATTTAACTAAGATCCAGAGAAATGAAGTGATTTGCCCAAGTTCACCCAGCTTATAGGGGGTGCAGCTGGGCTTCAAACCCAGGCCATTGTGACCCAAGTGTGGCTCTGCACATACTCATATATACAATATAGTCTGCTCCCTTGCAGCCAGGTTTGAGCTAGAGGCTGAGGCCATCCCGGGTCCTTACTAACATCCTGTTGTGTGTATTACAATGGTCTAGAGCTCAGCAACCCCATCTGAGAGCAGTCCTTCCTAAGCATGGCACCTGCCAGTGTGCAGATCTCTCCTGAATTGCCTGGACAGGACAAAGAAACGCTGGTCTACATCAGAAGGGGCACTCTGTGCCAAGGGGCAGCTCCCACATACGTATGGGAACTTTATAGATGACCTAGGTGGAACCACAGACAATGAGAGAAAGGAAAGATTGTTTAATCAGTGGTGTTAGGAAACTGGCTGGTCTTAAGGAGGCAGAGAACACTACATGGCCGCTTTATGTCAAAAGATTCCAGACAGAATAAACACATAAGCCTGGAAAGTAAAACTATAAACCTCATAGAAGAAAATGTTGTTGAATATCTATAATCAAATACCCAAAAGCACAAACCATAAGGGCTAAAAGGACAAAAATCGGTAGCTATCACAACTTGGTAGTCATGGGGTTTAACAAGAGCACCACAGCCAGAGCTAACAGATCAATGACAGACTGGAAGAAGGTATTACAACATCTAATACGAATAATGCATTAATATCTACCCTAGACTCTACCAGGAACTCCAAGTTATCAAGAAAAAAGACAGGAAACCCGATATTTTTAGAGGAGCAAGAATATGAATAGGCAATTCACAGAAAATGAATAATGAGGTGATGCCCTTATTCCCTAGTAATCACAGATATGCAAATTAAACTATGAATGAGACAGTGCTTTGTAGCCCTCGCAGTAGCAGAAACTGGAAAAGTGGGTAATTCATAGTTCAGGTGAGGACATGAGGAGTTGGGAATACTTGTGCACTGCTTGCTGGGAGTTCTAAGTTGGTACAGCTGTTTTGGAAAGCAATTTAACAGAATTTAGTAAAATTACGGGTATTTATGTCCTACGATCTGGCAATTCCACTCCCATTTATACAACCCAGAGATTTTCCACAGATCTAATAAGAGAACCAGTATAAGGATGTTTGTCAACAGCATTATTATTTCTAGTAGCAGGAACTTAAACTTGGGAGGTCCATCACTGGAGGGATAATTAAGCAAAATGTGCTGGAGAATAAAATACCAAGCAACAGTGAGAAGCTGTGGACTAGATGCACATAAATCAATATGGATAGATCTTAAAAGCATGCATTTGAATGGGCAGAGTCAGAACCAGAATGGGCTTTACACCACAGTACCCTTTAATTAAATTAAAAGCCAAGTATGCACAAGACAACTCCAGACATTTGACAAGGAGACATGCATATTTAAATTTTTACATAAAGCTCATTACAGTAAGACATTTTGGGGGCTGGGGGGGGGGGGGGGTTGGAGATCAGAGATGGCAGAGGAAATAAACAGCTAAGAAGTAAACAAACAAACAGACTTGGAGGGGGGCCTTGTGTGGATAGGTGGCAATGGTGAGGATTGAACCCAAGGGCATAAGGAGCTCCACCTCAGGAGCTGAGGCCCTAACTGAGGAGGAGAGAGGGAAGCCCCCTGTAGGGAGAGCACAGGAGCACAAGAACCAACTTGCTAGGGATGGCCCTAGAGTTAACTGTCCAGTTTCTAATCCTGGCTCTGCCACTTAATGGATTTGACCTTGAGCAAGTGACTTCACGGGACTCGGCCTCAGCCTCTTCAGTGTAAAATGGAAATGCTAGCCATACCTACATCAAAGGATCATTTGAACAAACAGTTAGATGGTGTCTATGCACAGCACCCGGTAAGTAGCAGGGGCTCAGTGAACATGAGCCATGACTGTTTCTATATCAATTCTGTGTTCGATAGTACTGTAGTGTACTTTAAAGTCCTAAAGGGATGTGACAATGAGGACACATATGGGGTCTTTAATCAGCAATTGCACAGATCATTTCATTCCACCAGCAGGATAGTCTTTCAACCCTGGACGTTGTTACAACCACCTTCTCCCTAGAAACCACAACGGCCTCCCCACTACCTCTTTTGTATCAGACAAGATGCTGGTGATGCTGCAGAGAGCTGGACGGGAGAGCGCAGGAAGGCTCAGACACCTACCTGGTTTTTGTCCTGGCGCTGGACTCACTGTGCTCATAATCCATGCCCTATTGTCTTTATCCCTAAATAGAGATAAAAATACTATTCCCACAAAGTTGTTGTGAGCTTTAAAATGTGACACTATCCAGAAAGCTCTTAGAGCAAAGCAAGTGCTTTGTAACTAATAGTTACTGTTACTGTTACTAGTGGGGGTGGGGGGGCAGTGGGCAGCGGCACTCCCAGGAGAGGAGAGGCAGGGCCAGTCTGGATTAGGTGAGAACACCCTAGCAAAGATGGAAAGAGGAGGGAATAGTGTGTGTACAGTCTACAAGGGGCCCTCACTTCTGCCTGGAAGCTACTAGCTGGGGTGTGCAGTGGGCTTCCAGTGCCGCAAGACCCCAGTGCTTAAAGAAAAAGGGTCTGTTAGCAAAACAGAGTCCTGGGGATCAGCCCCTGCTTCATAGCTGATCATGCTGGAGAGCAGACACTGTCAGATCAGGGAAATGATTTTATTATTCTTATCAATGATTATTCGACTTCCCTTGGGAACTCAAGAGGAGCTTGTAAGAGAGAAACTCAGCTTCCCAATGATGGGGCTGTTTTCAAATCAGAGTTGGCATTTGCATCAATTTTGCTGAGGGTGAGCAATTCTTTTTTCCCACTCCAGCATGATGGATTGGGATAAAAGAGCTGGGTCCCTTACATGAGAGGAAAATATGTCTGAAGCTGCAGCCCTGGGGAAAAGATGAAGGGTTGTTGGCTCAGCCAGTGTGATGGGAAGGATGACTGATGGGCTCCAAGAGGATATGGTCAACTGGTGACTTTGACCAGAACACCTAGCCTCCTCCCCAAGGCAGCAGCGGGGAGGGCAGAAGGCTGGTTGGGGGCCACTGTGGCGTGTGCTTCCCAAAACCCACTGGAGGCATCACCTATTCCTAGCTGGGCAAGTTTCCATCCATTTTTGCTTTTAATTGACTTAGGGTTTGTTCTGATTTTGTTGATTTCTCTGATTTCTACTCTGAGCCTCCCACTCACAGGTATCAGAAATCTTCACAGGGCTCTTGTCTGAATTAGATAGTCCATGGCTGGACACCTCCAGTGTTCCCCCATGGCCTCAAGATCAGTTTACATTTCCCAGACTATTCCTTCCTGAAGTCCACTTGCTCAAGACTGGCTCTACCTTTGCTGGATTTTATTCCTCCCTTGCATTCAAGGTCCTCCCTCCACAATCTTCCTCTCTGACCTAGACTCCCTGTGGACCCTCTGCTCCCTCCAGACCCTCTGCAGACCCCCTGTTCATTCCCACTTCCATAATTGTGTTCATATGCCCACCCTGAGCTGCCCTCTCCACTCCTTTCTGCCTCTCATCAACAACTCCATTCAACCTAAGTTAAATGAGCATCCCTGGGCCAGACTGTGGGCTGGGCGCGAGGGACACAGAGAAGACCAAGGCGGAGCTTCTGCTCTCACAGAGCTAGTGAGGGGGAGAGATGGCAAGGGGGAGACCAGCCACAAGGACTGGGAACTCAGTGTGTTCAGCAAAATAGTAAGAGAGAGCACAGCGCACAGTGGGGCACAAATGGGGGAACAGTCAGAGGAGGCCCAGGATACCCCTTTCCAGTGCCAAATCTGGCTCCATCCACCACCTCCAAAGAACTTCCCTTGACCCTGCCAGCATGACCCTCCACAATGCATCTGAGAATCTGAGAGACAGTCTGTGAAAGGTTAAGAGCGCACTTTGGAGGCTAGCTGCCTGAGTCTTGAATCCCAGCTCTATCGCATGCTACCTGTGTGACTTGGGCAAGTTACTTAACCTCTCTGAGCCTCCGTTTCCTTATCTGTAAAATGAAGATAATAATAGTACTGGCCTCCCACCTACCAGTGTGATTATAAGGATTAAATGACACAAATATGTAGAGCATTACTTAGAACAGTATTTGGCACAGTGTTAGTGCTATGGAAGTATCTGCCACTGTGATAGAGGGCCTTCATGACACACCAGCAGTGGGTCTTCTCCAGCACACCATCGCTGCCCCAGAAACCCTGCTGGTAAGTGGCGTTCAGCTAGAGCTCGGCTTTCTTCTCTCTCCATACATATACATACCCATAACACTCCGCTTTTATCTCCATAATGACAGTGCCTCTGTTGATCATAATCTACCTCATTGGCTCACATACTATCCGTTGACTCCCAAAGAGTGCTAATGACACTGCATGTTGATTGGCATTTTAAAAAAAAATAATAAAGAAACTTCTGTCTTGAATATCTAAGAATAGACTCTACAGCTAAGTCTTCCAGCTTCAGGCCTCGGACAGAATTGGAAGAGGAAGTGATCATTTGTCGTCTTTCTTTATAAGCTGCATTTCTGGCATCACTTCGATGCTAAATGGGACTTGTTAAAAATAGTTGTAACAAGCGTTTTGACAGACTCCATTATGGATAGCGGAGAATGTAGCCACAGAGAGTCAGCCTGTGTGAAATCTGACCCAGCTCCAGCCGAATGGCCAGTGACTGTCAGGGGCTGCGCCCGATGGCAGCATGGACTCTGGCTCGAGAGGACCCTTTGGGAATATGGTATTGGTTTGACATGCAAGCCCTACATGTCTCCGTCCTGCAGCAGACACTTACTCCCCAGAGCTGGAGGTGGGATCAGCCAGATGAGAGGCCGATCCTCCTGCAGTGCCCACCGCTCTGCTGGGACCCGTGAATGAGACCCCTCGGGAACACACCCGAGGGCTGTTCTTTTTTGGAGCCTTGTCTCTTCAGGATCAAGTCCAGGTCAAACCTTAAAATGTCGGTGAATATTGGCCGAGAACCTTGTCCACAGGCAGTGGGCTTGGCTAGGAGGAGGGTCTGTGCAGAGAGAGAAGAGCCCAGCCCGGCCACTGAGGTGCAGCATCAGGGGTGGAAGGAGCTGGGTCTGTGAAGGCAGCTGCCCCTGGATTCTGTGGAGCTTTCACAGGTGCCTTAATCTCGGTACACTCTGGTTCGCCATCTGGGAAGTAGGGGTCATGATAATTGCCTCACGAGAAGATGGTAAGGAATTGCAGTACCTAATACTGCAAATTGGTAGCGATTGCTCTTACCGTGGAATCGCTGGGAGAGACACCCCCACGGAGGCAGGTGCCGTCAGCGCACACAAAGACCATGCCAGGCAGGTGCGAAGATGCTTCATTCTGGGGAGAAAGACACAGATGTCCTCCCAGCCGGCATCCCAGGGCAGATGCTGCTGTGGTGTCCACCCAAAGGGGCTCCAAGGATGGCAACTGATGCCCACAATTTTATGCCTACTTTTGCCCCTGACCCTCCCATTATCCCTTGCCAAATGTTGCTGCCAATTCCAGACCCTCTGCTCCAGCCCTCTGCAGCACCGGCCCACTGGGTCTTCCTCTTCTTTCTCCTCTTCTTCTCCTCATCTTCCTCTTCTTCCTCCTCCCCCTCTTTCTTGGTTTGCTCTAATCACACCACTCTATCTTGTCTTCTTTTGGCCAGAGGGAAAGTGAGAAGCCAAGTTGGGATCAGGGAACGGAAAGGAACATCCTTGATTCAAGTCAGTGTGGCCACCAGCAGACTAGGGCCCAAGGTCTCCATCTGTGTGTGCTCCCATCTGGAAGTACCCTTCTGGAAGAAGACAGAGAGCCCCCAGAGCCCAACCCAAATTAGTACATATCGGAAAATGATAGCCCAGAGAGGGAGAGGGATTCGAATCCTTGCAAGCCCGTGGCAGAGCTAATATTCCAGACCCTAGTCAGGATCTTTCCCCTAGACTCGGTCACATAGTGTGCAGGCTGTAAGGCATCTTTGGGATTTAACCTCCAGCTCTTTCTTCCACAGGTAGGCAGCTGAGTCCCAGAATCTAAGCTGCAGGCCAGGTTATCAGCTGAGCTCAAATGAAAACTCAGGCCCCTCCATTCCTCACTACCTTCTCCTTCCCCACCCACTGGCCCATCCGCTTTAGAAGGACTGCAGAAGTGGGAACAGCTCCCACTCAACACCCAAACATTCTGTTCTTTGCTTCAGCATGTGTGTCCCCCCACAGCACCCCCCACACACACACACGCACAGGCACCACCTGTTGATAATGACAGATGTGGGGGATTGTCTCTTTTCCTTCTTTGCATTTTAAGAGACATTCATCAGTTTATCAATATTTACCCATCAATCAACAAGTGAACTTCCTGGTGCTCAGCACGATGTTTACTTCGACATGAGAATCAAAGCAGAAGACACCAAATTTACCCTCAAAGAACTCACAGTCAGGTGGGGGAGACTAACCTAGCACGTGACATGAGTCTGGGCAGCAGATGAGCCCGTGCTGGGGAGAAGCCCTTGTGTGAAGTCAGTGGCAAGGGAAGCTGTGGAGTCAGGGCAGACTGCAGAGAGATGCCCTGTTCATATTTTTTTATGACAGTTTTATTGAGATACAATTTACATGCCATACAATTCACCCACTTAAAGTGTACAATTCGGTGGTTTTTAGCATATTCACGGAGTTGTGCAACCATCATCACAATCACTCCAGAAAGAAACTCTGGACCCACTAGCAGTCACTCATTATCCTCCCTTCCCCAGCCCTAGACAACCACTAATCTACTTTCTGTCTCTATAAATTTGTCTACTTTGGATGTGTCATGCAAATGAAATCATATGGTGTGTGATCTTTGGTGACTGTCTTCTTTCACTTAGCATGATGTTCCATGTGATAGCATCTTTCAGTACTTCATTCCCAGGTATGGCCAAATAACATGCCATCGTATGGATATACCATATGTTGTGTCCCCATTCATCAGTTGATGAACACTTGGGTTGTTTCCACTTTGGGGCTGTTTGTGAATAATGCTGCTGTGAACCTTTGGATGCAAGTCATCATAGCGAAGTGTTTTCATTTGCATTGGATATATACTTAGGAGTGGAATTGCTGGTCATACGGTAACTCTGTTTAACATTTTGAGGAACTGCCAGACTGTTTCCAAAGGGGCCATAGAAGTTTATATTTTTAGCAGCGATATAGGAGAGTTCCAGCTTCTCTACATCCTTGCCAACATTTATCTGCCTTTGTGATTACAGCTCTCCTAGTGGATGGGAAGTGATATCTCAATGTGGTTTTGATTTGCATTTTCCTAAAGATTAATTATATTGAACAGCTCTTTTCATGTGTTTATTGGCCATTTGTGTATTTTCTTTGGGAAACTGTCTATTCAGATTCTTTTTGCCCTTTTTGCCCAATTTTTAAATTAGGTTATTCGCCTGCTTCAATTTTAACCCTTTGTCTATTAAATAGACTTGACTTTCAGTTCTGTTAGGATTAGTAAATATTTTAATCCACCAAATCTAGAAATATACATTTTAAAACGTGTTTGACTCCCATGCCCCAAATTTTATCACATTTTTCACATTATTCCAAAGTTTGGTTCTGAAACAACAGATCATCAGACAGCCAAAGGGACAGACGTGAACTGTTAGGAAGACAAGTGTAAGCTTCGATCCTGCTAACAAGAGTTTCTGAATGCCCATTTCTCACCAGACATGTGAGGGGGGTCAGTGCTGGCCATCTTTCTTACAGCCCTTCAAGCAAAGTGGGAACCAATCTTAGAGCAAGGAGAAGAGGCACCTGCCTGTGGGACAGTGGCCCAACTTGGTGTAGAAGCAACAAAATTGGAAATGACTCACACCTGGGAGGAGCTTCTATACCCCACTCCATCCTCCACCCACCTGCCTAGTCCCTCACCCTCAGGGAGTCATCAGCCAGCTTGAAGGAAGTCAGTTAGGTGTGCAAGAGCAGGGGATTAGACTGTGCCGTGTTCTGTGTAAGAAGCATCCTCTGAGCACCTACCATGTCCCAAGTTCTGGACTGGACACCCCAGTATTCCAACCATCCCCTGACCTTCGTTAATCACTGTCTGGTGGGGAAACAGGTGATCCGTGCTTCTATAGAGGGTCTCCTAAGAGGTTTGGGGGCACAGTGGGAGAGCTTGGCTCAACCTGGAAGTCCTGAAAGGCTTCCTGGAAGAAGGACCCCAGGCTGGCTCTGAATGATTTAACAGAAGTCATTCATTCAGGCATCCCTGGCTCAGGACACAGTCAATACCTACCCCACGAGCAGGGGAAACTATAGCGACTACATGTTCAAGTTTATTTGATCAATAATGCTCATAATACCTCGGTATTTGATATTTTTTCTTCATTTGTTTGTAAATTTCATAAATCTTGGTCAAAGAAAAAGGACAAAACCCTTGTCTACAAGAAATTCCTCCATTACAGGCACTTCATTCACCTTCTCTGAATTCCATTTCACCCAGCTCCAGATTTAACCAGGGGTGCTTTATGTTCACCTTTGGACTGTAGCTTTCTCAGAAGCTGGGACAACTTAGCAAGGACAAGACAGTGACCTCCCAGAGGTCAGAAACTGCATCTTTTCTCTCTGCATGTGACTCCCCTGCTCTGAGAACAGAGTCTGACCCACAGCAAGGATCCTGTGGATATTGGAAGGTGGAGGGCAGCCTCAAAGCTGAGCTGCACTGGGCAAGCCTGGGTCTTGGGTCACAGACTCTCTAAGGGGTAGGCCAGGTGTTGTTCATGTGGGGGTCCCTCCAGTTCTTATTTTGGGGTCCTTCCAGCACAGAGCCTTGCACGGTACACTATATACAGCTAACGTTCAATGCATGGCTGTTGAATGTGGCTAAAACATTTTGAATTATCAAATACAATTGAACAATTTTTATAGAATGACGGCCTTCTTCTTGGATGACTTTGGGCAAGTTATTGGAAAGGAACTGGCAAGAGTGGTCAGGGGGAGTCTCTGTCCCACCCATATTTTCAGCCATCTGATGCCTCCTTCCTGCCTGCTACATCTGACCTCTGCCAACTGAAACAGAGCATCTGAGGTACGAATTGAGCTTTCCCCTGGAACAAGGATTTCTGTTCCTCAGGGGAATTAGCTAACAGCTGTTAGGGCTAGGGAGTGTCGTCCTCATGTCAAGGAGCCTTGCACACCTGAACCTTGGGTACAAGGCAGGTGACAGAAGGGGGACAAATTTTGTTTCAACATATTAGGGCTAGGGCTCTTGGCTAAACAAGCAAGCACAATGCTTTGTAAGAAAATTCACGTTGGGGCACCTGGGTGGCTCAGTCAGTTAAGCATCCAACTCTTGATTTCTGCTCAGGTCATGATATCAGGGTCCTGAAATTGAGCCCAGCATCGGGCTCTGTGCTCAGTGGGGAGTCTGCTTGAGGATTTTCTGTCTCCCTCTCCCTCTGCCCCTCCTCCCGCTCGTGTGCTCACTCTGTCTTCCTCTTTCTCAAAACATAAATAAATTTTTTTTAAAAAAATTTCACTTTAAAACTTCTGAAATGGAAGAGGAAGGATTTTGTGCACCAAGCAATGCAAAGAGCTGAACAAGCGTGAACGGGCATAGATCAGTTCAGTCCCAACAGCACTATGTAAAGCCAAGTAAAAATGGTTTCACTCAAGTGACATCATCAGTTGGGTTTTTAGCAGTGTGTTCATTGTTTCCCTTTTTATAAAAATGTATACAAAATAATACACATACATGATATTAAGCAATAAATAATGACCTAAAGTTTACAGTGATAAATAGTATCTCCTGACCTTTGAAGAGGCAGCTGCATCTTGAAGCCACGACTGATGCTTCATCTTCAGAGACCCTCATTTTGACACACCCCTCCTAAATCTTCGCTCCTAATTTTATATTTGCAATTATCTTTCTTAGGGGCCCCCCAAGTTGTATGAGTTTCAGGTACTGTAAAACCTGGATCTGCCCTGAGTCCCTCACTATCCTTCATACCCCAATCCTGCTCCTCAGAGGAAAAATAATTCCAACTCTTCTGCATGTTTTCTCTGATGTGTGTCTTCCTCTTGCTAAGCCACTCATAAGGTCAGTCCCTGGTCTGTTTTAGGGAACATCCACCAACGCCCACTATGAAGGGTGAGAACTGAGCCGTCTCCCGCTCTCTCTCCCCCTCCCTCACTTCCTCCCTCGCCCCCTGCCATCCCACCACCACCTTTCCTCCGCATCCTCCTGAGTGAATCACATCATGATTTGTGGATCAATTCCTATAGTGTGTATATTTCTAGAACCACATAAATATTGTTCATGGCTGAGACAAATAGCATATTTTCTTGTATACATTTTCATTTTTCTTGAAGTGGAAATTGCCGTGCCTTTTTGTTCGCTTTTTTCTGGGCATCAATCACTAATTCATGCTATACACTGACTCAGTTGTAAAACAATTCTCAGTTAAGTATATGAGGTAATCTCTACTTCTTTTTTTCCTGGTAGTCTCTTTTCTGGATCCCTCCAACCTCCTGCACCCACCGGTCTGCAAAGCTGCTCTCTAGAGTTGCTGCGCATCTGTCACCCGGGATATCCTTTGTCACTAGCTTGCAAATCCCCTTCACCTCTCTGTGTTGGCTCCTCTGTCTCCTGGATCCCGTGGTTCTTGTTGTGGTTTGTCTTGTGACTCCTTCATTTTTGTAGAGCACTCCCTTCTAAAAAATGGGTGCATGAGAAGTCATTGTTCCATCCTTGACAGTTTGGCCACACAGAGAATTCTAGACTGGAAAACATTTGTCCTAAGGATTCTGGAGGATTGCTCCTTATCTGCCAGCATTCTGGGTTGCGGCTAAGAGGTCCGATACCATTTTGAGTCATACTTATTTTTGTGTGATGCATTCTGTCTCCCTCCCACCCCCCATCCCAAAAGATTTTAGGATCTTTGCTTCATCTCTAGAACTCTGGCCTTGGCACAGGTCATTTTTCATCCACTGTGCTGGGCCTGTGACAAGCCCTTTCTCTCTGAAACACAAGTCCTTCAGCCTGGGAAATGTACTTTTATTATGTCTTTGATAATTTCCCCCCACCAATCTTCTCTGTTTTTCCTTTCTGGAACTCCTATCAGTTAGATTTAGACCTTGTAGATTGAGTGAGTCTACAATTTTCCTTTCCTTTCCTTTCCTTTTCTTTCCTCCTTTTTTGTCCTATTTCTACTTTTGTTGTTCTCCATTCTAGAATACTTTTACTGATTTCTGTACGGGTGCTATAAGCTCGGCAGTCAGCATGCTTGTGGGAGCTGAGCAAAGGAAGGAGGCTGGACTCTTCCCAACCAATTACAGACTGGGTCTTGAATCCTCTGTGTTCAGTGCCATCCCCAGGGCCCCCTCTGCTCTGTGTCAGATGTCCTGAATTCAGGGCCTCCCTGGTAGTTTCTTCTGAGCCATCTCCCAGAGCCAAACAAAGAAAAGGAGGTTTGGGGGTCCGCCTGCTCCTTACATGGACTTGTGTTCTGTCTACCTGTCTTGAGTCTTCCTCTTGTGTTGAGAGATAACTGGGCCTTCCCTCCCTGAACTCTCACAAGCATCCTGGCTGTGGACACATGCGCTCAGCTACCTCACCACCAGCCTCCCATCTTCCCAAATTCCTTGATCTCACCTGTCCACGGTCTTCTTTACTCCCAATCTCTTTGTCTTGGCAAATTTATACCATTTTTATTCCTTTTTCTGCTTTTTTCTCAATATCTCAGGAGGCAGCAGGGATAAATGCATGTGTGCAAACTACCCTGTTTAACTCAAAGGCTCTATTTTTATTTCTTTTGTTTCAAAAATGGCAATTTATATTGTCTCATACCAAACAGAGCTGTGATTTGTATTTCACAATTTAAAATGCCAAGTTTCTTACATTTTACAGTTCTAACACATTTTCAAGAGCCTAAAAAACTTCTCTTCTGGAAATTTCAAGGAAGGATACATTCACTCCACCTCAAATTTTGTATGCCCTGCTTAGGATGCAATCATCAAGTAATCAGTGGGACTTGACTAGATTATTACTACATTATTAAGTTGGACGCTCAGGTCCCTGAAAGACCGAGGGTGGTAGCAGTGAACATGGAAAGTCAGGTTCCAGACACGTGGTGAAGAGCAGCCTGAACAGGAGGTGGGTGAAAGGATGGAGAGGAAGGTCCAAGGAAGGTCCAAGGGACATGAGGGTCCCACCTACCTGTTGTCACCCCAACTTCATGGTGCCACTGGGCCACTGGATGGGTCAGCCACACCTGTGGGGCACAAGCAAGGCCCAGAACCTTGCTGAACCTGGATTCTCCACCTGGACAGTGCAGGGAGGAAGCAGGCCTTCAGTCCTTAGAAAGATGTCGAAGGAGTGAACTGACATGATAAATCTGAAAGCTCCTGGAAAATAAAAGAGCTATATAAATGCACAGTGTCATTATCAGATCTCGTGTGGCTCAGACAAGTCTGGTCCTAACTCACTGTAACATTATTGGGCAAATACATTATAGTAATCTATTGTGGAGATAGAAATATCCCTTGCACATGACAAATGTCTAGAGTACCTGTAAAGAAGAAATGCAGCATTCATTAAAGAAATTAAAGCCCAGGGCATCCAAGGTTGACTCAGAAAGAGACCTGCTCCATTCCTCTCTTCCTCTGCCATGAAGATCTTGGAGGACATGTGTTAGGGTGGCAGCATCCCAGATGGAGGGAGTCTGGGACCCCAAGTCACCAGGTGGAGGCTAGTCCTTGCTGACCCATATCAGACTTGCCTAAGTGAGAAATAAACTCTTGTTGCCCTAAGCCACTGAGATTTGGGGATTTATTTGTTACCACAGTGTGGTAGCTTGCAGAAGCTAGGGGTTGTCCTGGTGACCAGTCGCCCAAGTGAGACCGTGATCCCTGTCCCACTCACAAAGGGAAGAACATGGACTATGAATGAAATAAAGGAAAATAATGTAATGTAATGTTTTTTCCCTTTCTGGAGAAGTCTTCAGCTGGGAGAAGCTGAACGCTGCCCCCAAAGCCTGTGATTACCATTGATGTGGGGACCACCATATTAGCCTGCAGATATCCATCCAGAATCAGTCCTGCCCCAAACCTCAGTGAGGCCAGCAGCACCTCCCTCCCTCCACCGACCAATTATCAGGGGTAAGGGAAGACTTCCACTCTCTCCTTTTCTACTCCTTGCCTCCAGCCCTGGACCCAAGGGTGGAGGCCAGCAGTTGTCTGAAAAGCAAATTCCATACCCCCAGCTCTCACATGCCAGGCAGGAAAGCAAACCATACCCCCTTCCCTTCTACAAGTCCCCACGGTCATGGTATCTTAGTCCATCAGGCTGCAATGAGACCAGGTGACTTAGACCCAACAGACATTTATTTCTCTCAGTTCTGGAGGCTGTCGATCTGAGATCATGGTGCCAGCATGGTCTGGTGAGGGCCATCTTCTGGGTTGCAGGTGGCCTATTGTATCCTCATGCAACTGAAGGGGCGAGGGAGATCCTTGGGGCATCTTATAAGGGACTAATTCCATTCATGAGGGTTCCACCCTCATGACTTCAGCAAACTCCCAAAGACCCCACCTACTAATACCATCACCTTTGGGGGTTAGGATTTCAATACATGACTTCCGGGGGGACACAAACATTCAGACCCTAGCAAGTGCTTGAAGTCTACATAGCAGGAGAGAGGAGATCTAAATGGAGTTTCAGATTGAAACTCAATTTCTAATAACTCAAAGTGACAGAAAAGTGGTAGACTCTGCCCAAGATGTTGCTAAGGACAAAAAAGAGTCAACATATCACAGTTGAGGGCAATATTAGAGAAAAATGAAATCATCTCATTTCTGCCCCAAGTAAGACTATTCAATAGACCGTACACGCATCCAAACCTTGGCATCCGATTCTTAATGTGTATATGAGAAACCAAAGATTTTTTTTTTTAAATCATCCCACCCATTTAACAGATGGGTAAAACCAGAGAGGGGAAGTATTTTGGTCAAAGACACATAGGTCATAGCAGAACCTAGAGCTACTTGCATCCGCTGACTCCTGACAGCGTTAAAGGAAGCACCTATACTAGAATTTGTCTTTCATAATCCAGTTCAGGCTAAAGGACAGCCTTCTGAATCCCAACTACGGAATGGCCTCTCACATTCCAGGGTAGCCTGAGGCAGTGTGGAAGCCAGCTGAGATTGGAGAGAATGCCTCCTAGATGGTGCTTTGCATCCATTTGAGCATTTGAGACCAAGGAGAGGCAAGCTGCAGGAAGGCGCGCTGCACGATGCACTATGTTGCTTGAAGCCCTGTGAATTTCAGAACACACACATCCATATTTACACATAAGCTGAGTAAAAGCCCCAAACAAACCCAGAACGTGAAGATTATTGGATGGTATACCACTTTGGACAACCTACCTATTCATCCCCTCCAGGATGGTTGACTGGTGAGTTTTAAGAGTTGATTTCCATGAGATCTAATTAAGAAGAGAAATGGAATTAAGTGTGAATAATGAACAGAAAGCTCACACTCACCTCTAAGGAAAGTGGTGTGTTTCCAAGTTGGCCTTAAATACCACTGAATTGTTTCATTTTTCAAAAGCTACCAGCCAGCCTTCCTTTTCTGCTAGAAATTGTGCAAACATGGCACATCTTCAGCATGCCTTGCTAACCACGGATTCCATTATGTGTTTAATAATTGACAATTCAATAGAGCATCGATGCATTTTTGCCTGGAACTAATTCACCTTTGTCTGTGCCTCAGCACGAATGTTCAGTGAATCACAGATGGGAATGTAGACGGGCTTCGAGAGCTGCTGCCCAGCACAGAGCCACATCCTTGGGATTATTCATGTCAGGCCCCATGCTCAGAAATGTTCTAGCATGCTAAAGCCACCTGAAAATGTGATTTATGAAAGCCACGGAGTGCGGGACTACACCTTTTCCCTTCTAATGAGAAATAACAAATCACAGTCTGCAGGCCGCTTAAACCAGTGAAGAAATTGTCGGCTGCAAAATTAACAAAAATGAACGCCCTTACAGCTCATTAAGGCTGCCGTGCTACCCAGTTGGAAATTGGGCTGAGATGTGTTGGCTGGAGAAGCAGGTATTAGCAAATGCATATGTCTTAACTTCTCTGTACTGGAAGGAAAATCCCTACTCCCTCCTAAAGAATTTCCACCTTGCCTTTATTGGTTTGGATTCATGAATTTGAGCAGCACTGCGAACAGCACAAATGGTGCATAATTTTGTGATGGACTGGGTACACAGTCCTGCAGGGTGGTCTCCTGGGAAGGACCATCTCTGTGTCTGGGCTCATATGCTGAGCAGATTTGGCATGGCATGAACACCATGAATTTAAAAGGGGGTGGGGAAGATCTTATTCCAAAACTGTTCTTAACCCATCGCAATGATCTTGGCTATTTTTGCAGCAGAAACAGACGACTGGCTGGAGTGGAAGTGCCCTCCAGCAGAAAAAGGCCCAATTCCCTCTGCCCAGCCATGAAATAGTATTCGAAAATGAGGAAAACGCAGATACATGGGAAATATCTCTTTCAGTCTTTTGTAGAAACTGGGGATGTGATTTGATAGCTGGCATATTGTTTCATAAACTTGTCCATTTACTTAACATTTCCAGGCACAGCATCAGATGTTAAGACTCCCTTCTTGTTGTAACTTGAATTTGTCAATGGAGTTTCCCTTGCTTAGGGATGTAAGGTCAATTTTTTCATTTTAGTGGTTGTCCTAAAGTAATGGATGACTAAATTTATTTATTCTATTAAGGGACCCTACTCTTCTGTTAGGCGCAGGGGAGGAAAAATGTTTCTGATTTTCTCTTCCGTCCTGATTGCTTTGACTTGTTCCATTTTGCTGACTTGAATGCGGGCAGGCACATTAGTGTGGGCCCAGGGTCGGGAGCTGGGGCTCACCGGTGCTTCTTGGGGCCCCCAGAGCTTGTGATTTTAGCCACGATCACAATCAAATCTGCACGTTGGCCAAGATTGGAAAAGCTTGGCCCGCGGATCAATTCTCTTCTTTAATCAGCAAAGTTGTTAAAAAAACCCTCAAAACCACTTGCCTAGCCCTCAAAGCCTCTTAAATGAATAGGATCCAGCTAGTGTTTTCCCTTTATTATTCTTTTCCAGAATAGTCAAGCTGGAGAATGAACAACCAATATTTTTAGCTATAATAGCAACAAAAACTTATGTAGCACTTACCAAAATGCAGTCTCTGTTGTGTTTGTACCTATTAACATAGTCAATCCAACAATCGTGTAACTATCTCAAAATTACAGATGTAGAAACTGAGGCACAGAGAGGTTAACAACTTGCTGAAGGTCACACAGCCAGTGGTGGATCTGGGCTCAGAACACAGGCAGCCGGTGCCACATTCTGTGCATCTAATCAGGGAGTAGGAATGCAATGTATGATTGTATCCTTAATGACTTAAGACTTTCGATCTTTTTTTGCCATGAATTCCCTCATTCAGTCCCTAGTAGGTGCTCAGCATTGTGATTGACCTTAAGGGAATAATAAAATAGAAATACAGAGGGGCGCCTGGGTGGCTCAGTCGTTGAGCGTCTGCCTTCGGCTCAGGTCATGATCCCAGGGTCCTGGGATCAAACCCCACATCAGGCTTCCGGCTCAGCGGAGAGTCTGCTTCTCCCTCTCCCTCGGTCCCTCCCCCCTGCTTGTGCTCTCACTCTGTTCTCTCTCTCTCACTCTCAAATAAATAAATAAAATCTTTTAAAAAAATAAATTTAAAAAATAAATTTAAAAAAATTATATAAATACAGAGCATGATTGTTCCCTCCCACAATCCAAACTGGATGGAAAGGCGAATACTGCCCAATGGTGCAGAGCAGGCTTGGAGGCGAGGGATTGCCCGCTGTGTGAGCCCATAAGCACCTCCTCGAGGCATCCCGCCACCGTGCAGGTGAGCAGTCACCTCCGGAGGTGGCTATGGAGGGGCAATGGAGGGCCCAGGTTTGGGGCAGGGAGCGTGTGCTGATATAGCTTCAGTTTGGAGATATTGCTTCTAGAGGAGACAAGGTCCCAGCGCAGGTGCAGCTGTTAACGGTACTGTGAAAAGTGAGAAGGAGACCAGGAGAGTTCGGGAGGGCTTCCTGAAGAGGAGCTGAAGCGGTTGGAAGCATGAGAGCAAAGATGGCCCTCAGCACATCAGAAGCCATAGCTACATGAGGTTGCCCCTCTCCGGTGGCTGTAGGAAGCCCCTATCCCACCACCTGTCTGCCCCAGGCCTCAGCACGATGACAAGATGGCACTGTGCTACCCTGAGTGAGGAAGGGAGCCCTTCTGAGAAGATGGAGCAAACCCCCGCGTGCTTGGCCAAGCCTGCCATCGTCCCTGGGGAAAGATGAGAGTAGCACACTGGAGGGCAATCTGCTTCCCAGGATAAGCTCCCAGACCCGTGATCTGGGGCTTTCACCAGTACTCAGCGGGGCAGGCACTGCTGGGGGGCAACCAGCGCCTACAGCGCTCCATGCCAGGGCCTGCTGGGTGCTGCGGGGCACCCTCTTTGCCCCTTCGAAGATCTTTTGTTCCGGTAAGAGGATATAAATAAAACCCATAAACATTCATTCAGCCTGGAAACATCCGTTCTTCCTAAGGCAAGGGCCTCAACCAAGTGGCCCACAAGGCAGGTTGGCTGATGACTGTGACTGCCTCCAGGCTGTACAAACACAGAGGGCCCCCTGCAACCTCACACCCCGACGGAGAGGCTAGAACCCGGAGCTCACTGCCGGACTACGGGTTCTGGGGTTCCAGCTACACTGTGAGTTTTGAAGGGCTTGGCAATAGATGATTCTCCCAGAGAGGAAAGGGTCACTGGCCAGGCACTGGCCTGCCTGTTTTCCTGTCCCACATTCTCCCCAATCCTCATGCTTGGGGAAAAGAAAGAGGTACCATTTGCCAAGTGTCTAAAAAAAAAAAAAAAAAAAAAGATTTACCCCTATGAGGTAGATGTTAGAATTCCCATTTATGTAGATGAGAAACTGAGCCTTGAGCATGAGAAACTGGCCCACAGCTGCACAGCTGCTAAACAGCAGAATCAGGATTTAAGGCCATCAGGCCATGGGCCTGACTCATTCCTCTCATTGCGGGCTGGCATAGGATGCTGCGTGGCCAGCCCTAGCCAGCCTCTTTGGCTTCACCTTTTCCATTCTTGCCCTCCCTGTGTGCCATTTCTCCTCCCACTCATGCCAAATTATTTGGATGCCCCGAGTGTCAGTGGGCCATTGCCTAGGCCTAAATTCCACCTCTGTTTGTCCAACACTCCTCACAGCTCAGCTCAGATGTCATTTGTTCTGGAAGGTTCTCCTGGACATCTCCTCTGCCACCGCCACCACCACCCAGGCTGAGGTTCCCTCTGGGCTCCCATGGCACCTGTGCTTACTTTTATCATGGCTGACTAATGAGTGTCATTGTCCTTTAACTTCTCTGTACCCTTTGGGGCCAGACTGAGTCAGATTCATTCCCTAGTTCAGAGCCTAGACCACAACCTGGCTCATCTGGGACTCGAGAATTATCTGTGGAACGGATGGTTACCAGTGGGGAGGTGAGTGGGGGGGTGGCTGAAATAGGTGATGGAGATGAAGGAGTGCACTTGTTGTGATGAACACCGGGTATTGAATGGAGGTGTTGGGCCGCTGTGTTGTACACCTGAAACTGGTATTACACTGTATTTTTAACTAGTGGAATTTAAATAAAGACTTAAAAAAAATATTTGTGGGAAGGAAGGAACCCTGGCCCCCGTAGGTCTGCCTACCACCTTTCCAGCCCTGCCTGGTCTGACCTCCACTACCACCTGACTCTCGGGGCTGGTAATGACATTGATCTCTCTATCCCCAGACCAGGGCACAGATTCCCAGGCCGGAGCAGTAAATTGACACTGCAGTCAATTTTTAGTCTTCCCGAAGGGCACGATTTGTTGGCTGATGATCTGCAGTGAATTTTTAATCACAGATCAGGCGCTCCCTCCACCCCCACCCCCGCTGCCCCTGCCAGGTCCCCGTGCTGCCTGTGCTGACGGAACGGTCTCGGTTTGTCTAGGCTCGGCAGTGAAATTAATCAGGAAGGGGACTGCTGCTTAAGCTTCTGCACTCGCTGCTGAGCCTCATGCAACATTTTCATATAGTAACTGCCCCCTCAGGTCTGGGGATGGTTCAGAGCCCAGAGCCTCAAGAGGTGTGGGGATGGTTTTCTCCTACCTAGTCACAAGGGCCATGATTACCAGGAGGGCCATGGTTGGTGGAACAACATTTGGGCCAATGTGGACCTAGGCTTCCTAGGTCAGAAAGTCTTTTGTGTCTGTGACCTCAAGGAAACTTCCCGACAGCATAGGAGGAGATCTATCATTAAAGCTATTATTTTACTAGATGCTTACAAGATGCCAGGCATGGCGCACACTTGCTCTGCAAGCACTATCTTCTTTTATGTCCACAGCATCTATGAGATAGGTTCTATCCAGGTCCTCATGTCTCAGATGGAGCCCAGGGATGTTAGGTTCCTTGCCCAAAGTCACACAGTTGGGAGATGGGAGGTCTGGAGCTTGAATTCAGGCCTGTCTGATAACAAAAGGCCATGCACTTGACCACTTCAACAAGCAACATGGCCATCTTGCAGATGAAAAATTAGTACACAGTGGAAGCAGGGAGCAAAGGAGCAGAGAAATGAGCGGAGGCTCCAGCATCAGCTAGAACAGGGTGTAAGCCTTGGCTCTGCCACTTACAAGATGCGTGCCCTCGGGCAAGTTGCTGAGTCTCTGTCTCCCGCAGTGTAAAACAGAGAAACAGCACCTGTCTTGCAAGATTGTTTGCTGCGAAGCTCCTCAATGTGCTGCTTTGAGAAAATCAAAAGCTTTTCTCTCTGGCCATCTTCTAGACCCCTGGAGCCCTAAGTCTTCTGTAGCTAGGGAGTCATCCTCGGCACAGGTGCTCTGGGTCTGTGTTAAAGGTTCGTTCAGTCAATGGCCACAGGGTAAAAGGAGTAACGAGTGTTGTTGAGCCCTGACCATAATTCGGGCACTGTGCTGGGCGCTTTCCTGTGCTGGCGACGGGCTGCAAGGCAGGGTGCTTTAGGCATTTCACCGGTGAGGAAAGTAAGGCATGGAGAGGCAAGGTGCCGGTCTGGAGGTGTGGTCTGGGGCGGAGCCCGGGCTGTCTGGCCCCACTACTTCGGCGGCCTCCTCTCAGTGGCTTGCTGTGGCTCTCAGTCACCCTCCCCCCCCGCCCCCCGCCAGGAAACTACCTTTCCTCCTCAGGGTGCCTGTCCTTTCATGAAGAAACAAGGCCAGGAGTCACCTGTGTAGGTTTGGCTGAATTTGAGGAAAGCACAACTCCGCCAGGATCAGGACTTAATTACTTGGCCTTTTATTTCTTCCCTTTCAAAATAAAATGCATTCATCATGTGGGTAAGAGCTTTTTCCTCCTGTTTGCAAATAATACTATTTAGCCTTCTTTCTACCAAATGGAATTTACCTAGGAGTAAAAAAGAAAGCGAGAAGAAAAGGAGAGAAAAAGAAAGGGAGAGATTACAGTGAATAGAAGACCTAGGGGATATAATTACAGAAATACTGCAGGTTCTGCATTAGCTGGAAAATTGCAGCCATTTCATTGTGGGAGTAAAGCTATTTTCTTTTATTTTAAAGTGGATCTTTCACCTTACAAAGGGCTAATTATGGTGCTGCCTACATGTTGTGCTCATAGGCTCCAATTTCATCTTTTCATTAAGCACAATGGCAAATAACAAAATTGGGCCTGCACTCTGGAAGCATCTTCGTGATGGCTCCTGTAACAGGCGGGAGGGACACAGCAATCACTCATCTCGTGACTCCGGCCATGTTTTCCATAATTGAGCCCAACAGGGACCGTGTCAGAGGCCCCTCCTCTAGCTCTGCTGAGAAGAATCCATAAAACAAAGCTGGTGGGCGGGAGGCGCCTGGAGGAGCTCCAGGGAGGGTCAGCAGAGGGAGAGCCACGCAACGGCTGTTGAAAAGTAAATGCCCAAAACTGATGATTACGCACAGTTTTTAATGATGTGGGAGAATGTCTGAAATATAATGCTTACGAGAAAAAGTGGGATATACAGTAGGTGGACAATATTTCGACCATGTTAGATATGTATTTATCAATATAAAGCCACCGTGATATTTGACTATATTTGGTATTTAATACATACCAGTTAACAGATTTTTTTAAAATATCTACGTATAGGGGCGCCTGCGTGGCTCAGTCATTAAGCGGCTGCCTTCGGCTCAGGTCATGATCCCAGGGTCCTGGGATGGAGTCCCGCATCGGGCTCCCTGTGGGGCAGGGAGCCTGCTTCTCCCTCTCCACTCCCTTTGCTGTGTGCTCTCTCTCTTTCTCTCTCTCAAATAAATAAATAAAATCTTAAAAAAATAAAATAAATATCCATGTATAACTCAAACCTCAATCATAGAGAAACAGGTATCCAAATCCTCCTCCCTGAGATTTCAAGGAACCTCTGAGAAAAGGGGATGTCATTTTTTCTAGGGGTTGCCCCTGGCTTCTTACTCCAAACCTTCCTCTTGGCCCAGTTATCAATCCCCTTGAGAGATCTCAGCTCGGTCCCACCGTACCCTGCTCCTCTCCCTAAGCCACTTTAACCCTCTCCAGACAAGGACCCCTCTCCTGCCTTCCCCAAGGCACCAGCAACATCAGGCTGTTTCGGGGAAACAGACTGTTGTCCTAAAGGTTTGACGCCAGTAAGGGCAGGCTGCAGCAGAGGGCAGGTAAATGCTGAAAGCTATAAATTGGGCTTCAGTCTCCGAAGTTCACTCGAACATGCTGGCCCCCACAAACAAAATCAGCCCGGCTTCTTGTTACTGAAGAGGCAGGCTGACGCTGCTGTCGCTGGGGTTCATGCCCTGCCTGTGTGTGTGCTCCAGTTCCTCTCCTGCTCCCCTTTGTGAGTCCCTCTCTGTCCTTCCTGGTCCCCAGCTCTCCATTCCATCCGTCTTTGTCCTTATCTCCCTCTGGCGATCCCTCACTTTCTCCCTCTGTGTCTCTCTGTCTCAAATAACCTTGGGCTGCCTGCTGGGTTCACATCCTTCCTTTTCCAATTTCCAGAGCCTCAAAAATGGAACCTCCTTTCGTCTCCGCTTTCAACCCAGGACTAAAAAACTTCTGTTTGCTTAGTATGCAGAGAATTCAGAAAACTTTTCTTTCAACGTCTCCCTTCCAGACTAGCCAGGGAAAGCAAGGGAGGGGAGCTCAATAAGCCCATTAAGGTGTCTTCCCAAACAAATGTATTACTTGTCCTTGTGCCTAAATGCAGAAACAGCTGCAGCTTTAAAAATAGCATGCTTTCATCTTTTGAAGGAAATATGTCAAAATTTTAACACTGGCTGTTTTTGGGTGGCAAGAAATACTTTTGTGTTATTTGTTTCTTCTTGTTTTTCTGAGTTTTCCAAATTGTCCAAGGCAAGTATGGACTACTTTATCACAATAAAATCTCTGATGTATTATGCATCTGCCAAATACCTTATTCAATCTTCACAACAGCCTTAATAGGTAGATATTAATAGCCCATTTAGAGGTTCAGAAAGGTTAGGCAATTTGCTCAAGGTCATACAAGCAGAGGTAGAAATCAAACTAGGCCTTAGGCCCATGGTCACTAAATCACGTTGCTTGTAGAGGCATCACCTCCTTCACCTGCAGTTGCAGAGTCTCCAGCACACCTGACAGCTTACTTGATCATCTAAGCTAGACTCCTTGCCCGACTCCTCGCTGTGGATGCTAGGGGTTCTATACATTATGGTTCACAATATTAGCCTTCCCTGGGGGAGGATTCTACTTTCTTACATGGGGTCTGTAACCTATGGGAGAACTGTACATCCAGAGCCTGTTGAACTTGGAAATGGCACGTGACTTGCTTGGGTTAAAAGATGAATGGAAAGGCCATGTTGCTTCTGCAGGAAGAGCCAGCTAATGGTTCTCCATGTCTCTCTCCCCTCTGCCACGAGGCAATGACCCCAAGAAGGTCCATGCATAAACCTGAAGTGGAGCAGAGCTGTAGTTGACCCATAATGGACATGTAGCCTGAGCAAGACAGAGGCCTTCGTTTTCATAAGCCAATGAGATGTGGGGTTGTTTGTTATCATGGCATAATGTAGCCTAAGCTGACTGACTCAGTACATGAGAACTGCAAATGCATAGGTAGTTACTAATGCGTTTCATACTTCTTCCTCTTAGAAAAAATAGGAGGAGTCTTGAGCAAAGCATTAGTGTGAAGTTCCACTTGCCCTTTCTGAAAACGATCTTGGGAAAATGATCTCCTCCTCTAGGGTGTATTCCTGCAGCACGCCCTCCTAATGGGGCAGACTGTCGGAATCAGTCCCAATTATAGTCTCTGGAACTGCCCAAGGAGAGACAGGCCACTTAGTGCATGGCTCTAAGTCATTACAGGACCATGTGGAAGAGAGCAGCCAGCCTGCTCTTCTCCCGTTGAGGGCCACTGAGCTCCGACCAACTGGAGGCTCGAGGCTCAGGTGCCATCTTGGCAAAGTGTGAAGCAATAAAGACGGACGGAAGGGCTCAGGGGTAGTGCAGTCAATTACCACCTTTGGTCTGAGACCCAGGGAGCCACACCGCCTTCACAGACAATCTGTGCTCTCCGTGCATTTAGCAAAGCTGCCTTCGAGGGAAGAATGGTGACTTACCCAAAAAGCCAAAGACTCAGAGTCAAAAGAATAGCTGTCATCACTGGGGAATAGGCAGGAGAGAGCAGAGACACTGTCTCTGCCCCTGGATGAAATAGTCAAAAGATTTTTTTGAAGAATCCCTGGGGGCTGGACATGATCATCTCATCCCTAAGTGACTCAATTGGTAGTTCTGTTGCTGAAGTATCTTAACTCACTTTGCTCTTTTCTCAGGCTGTTTCATCATTCTTGCACCCTTTCTTCTGGGCCATCGTTCTGTTCTTCACTCATTCTGTATGTCATTCATTCCTTCGCTCATGCAGCCGGTGAGGCCTCTGAGCACAGCACTGTTCAGATATTACCAGCCTGCACAGCATAAGGGGAGCTATGGGCAAGGGGACAGGGCAGGGCCCAGCAGGGGAGGGAAAGACACAGAGCCAAGATTCCCAGCTGGGAATACTAGGGAACGAGTTTTGATACTAGGGAATAAGAACTCAATGGTGAGGTTTCAGTTCTAGCTATTACGTCAGGGTCTGGGATATGAATAAAACCTTTCCCTTGCTATAGATACAACCCTAACCTCTGCCTCACTTTGCCAAAAACTTTGGCACAGACCCACGAGCTGTGTGGGGAGGTAGGCCACTCCATGAGCTCCCACAGACAAATACTGGTTGGGGTAGAAGGTGTGGCAGACCCGGAGATGCTCAGGAACATGTGCTTCCCTACTGGGAAGGGCACGGCTTCCTGGCAGCCTTTGGCTGTTAGCTTCTTCAGGGTCTGCTCCAGTTTCCAAGCCAAGATGGAGCTCTTCTCAGGGCAGACCCCACCCAATGCCTGGCCAATGCTACCTAACACAGAACTCCTCTAGTGGGCAATCTGAGCTCCAGAGCTGTTTTAGCCGATGAAGACTCATGTTCTCCTGGCTGCCCGGTCCAGTCCTGCTTCTGACCCTTCTCTTTCATGGGTGTCCCTCCCCTGTAAACTTTTTACACCTTTAACTCCATCTCAGTGTCTGCTTCGTGGAAAACCAAACAAGCATGGAAAGGCAGCAGGAATGTGGGAGGGAGGAGAGAATGAACAAGACCTTCTCATTCTGGGAGCTCTATAGCCTGAGTGTTTCTTACCAGCTCCTTCTCAGATGACAGATCCAAGTCAAGAGCTGACTATGTCATAAGGAGTCCTGTCATCTGTAAAGCTCTCACCTGAGAAGAGTCAGCACCATTTAGGAGACAGTAGGTTCGTGAGCAGGGCCAGCACGTAGCCCAGCTGGGCAGACTGGTCCTGGACAAGTTACTCTCTGTGAGCATTGGAGTTGACTATGAAGGGGCCATTGAGTGCTCCAGGCCCCAAGGGACCATTGGAGGTCAAGACCTTGCCAGGCAGTAAAGCAGAAAGAGAAACATGGTTTGACTGCAAGGACATGGATCAGAAAGACACTGCATGGAGGAGGAGGGATATTTGATTTGAGCCTTGAAGAGTGAGCTCCCTGAGGACACAGGTACAAACCAGGCCTTTGCACTGCTCTGCACACGTGTGTTTAGAGATCTGAGCAGAGGCCAAGGTATCACTCAGGCCGCCCTGGGCACCAGCAACAGCAACTAATTTTTGGCTAATGTAAAAGAAAAGATTTGTGGGTAGGCCACAGAGGAGCTGAAGAACCAGGCAGGGGGCAGACAGGAACCTGGCAGCTCTGGGACCCTGAGTGGCGGGAGCTCTTCAACAATTCCGCAAGGGCAACATCGTGAAAATGGAAGAATGTCACCATTTTCAGTGTGAGTTTCTCTGCTCATGACTCAGTTTCTAGGGAGAGGGAGGTACAGTGTCCTCCCATTAGCTAGGGTATGCTCTGATGCCTTGATTAGTAGGTCCTGCAAGACAGTATGCGCTCTCCAAGAGGTAAGAAGAAAACCAGGAGAATGTGAGGTCACAGAGCCCAGGGAGGGGAAGTGTCAACAAAGGCAGTGGCCAGGGTTATCGAAGGCAGCACGCAGGGCCAGCCAAATGAGGACAAAGATTTACTCACGAGAGTAGCAAACAGCAGAGCAACTTCAGTGTGGAGGCAGGGACAGGAACCAGATGCTCTGGGCTGAAGATTAAATGAGAGGAGAGAAGGTATGGACAGATTCCTCCTCTGAGAAGTTTGGATAAGAAGAGAAGGCAAGAGATTGGCTGTTAGGCCATTGTGATGGGAAAGACTTGAGTCTCCTTGAGCTAAGAGGAAAGAGCAGAGGAGATGCACAGGTAAAGATGCAGAGGAGATGGTGGTAGTCCAGTCAGAGCCCAGGGACGGAGGAGGGAGCGATGGCGTGGGCAGGAGGGCTGGCCTTAGACAATGTCTTTACCATTGTCATCTGTTCCTTACTGCTCAGAATGTACTATACATCACAGGTTCTTGCTCTTTACTGGCTTAAGAATATTATATTAGCCTCACTTCAGCCATAAGCTCCTTGAAGGCAGGAATCCTGTCCTGGTAAGCTGAACAGGAATGGTGTTGCATAGGGAACCGAGAGACCAGAGTTCTAGGACCAATTTGTATTATCAGACCATGCAAGTGTGCATGTTACTGATACACAGGTATAGTGGCCTGGTTTTTCATTTTCTTTCTTTCTTTTTTTTTTTTTTTAAGATTTTATTCACTCGAGAGAGAGTGTGTGTGCCCATGTACTAGCAAGCACAATCAGGGGGAGGGGCAGAGGGAGAGGGAGAAGCAGACTCTCCGCCGAGCAGGGAGCCCGATGCAACGGGGGCTCGATCCCAGGACCCTGAGATCACGACCTGAGCCAAAGGCAGCTGTTTAACCAACTGAGCCACCCAGGCGCCCCAGTTTTTAATTTTCTTACAAAGTAAGAAGTCTGCAGGTAGGCAGTTCAGAGCTGGTACAGCAGCCCTGTGGTATATTTAGTATATCAGCCTCCTATGTATCCACCCAGCCATCCTTAGCAAGTAACTTTTGAATTCATGCTTGTCACCTCATAGACTCAAGATGGCTGCTTGGCCTCCAGGCTCATATCCACATTCCAAGACAGAAGAAGGAAAGAGGAAAGGGATAAGGAGCTCCTGTGTTTGGAAAGCAAAACCTTCCTTCCTGTTAATCCCAAGCAGACTTCTTCTGTTTGCTTCTCATGACCACCTCTACCCACACAGGAGTCTACCCCTCTAAACTGCATCCAGGGTTTCACTGTATCCTGGCTCCTGGCATCCCTGAATTCCTCCTAAAAGCATCTTCAGGGTTCTTTTTGGGGATTTGCCTTTCTCCACTATGAGAATCTTAGTGAGAGAGTAAAGTCAGGCACCTCGTCTCAATATCCAGAGTCAAAGGCGTTTGCAGACACCTTCCCCAGGATAGCCAGAGGAGCATACCCTCACCGTGGCCAATCAGACAGACTGTCCCTCCCAGGACTCTGAGCCACGCATTGAAGTGGCCAGAATTGAATCCCCTCTCCGTGCAGTGGCATTCTGACTAGCCCAGCAGCTTCTGCTAAGAGATAATTCCTACAGTTTTCACTTCCAAGCTTCTCAGAACTGCTTTCTTCCCATCCCTTTCTAAGCCTGGGTCCCCAGCCTTCCTGTACATTCTGAAGGGCCAACCCTCCCAATAAACTTCTTCTACTCAGTTAGTAGAGACTGTTTCTGTTGCTTATAACAACAGAAAGTCCTAACTGATACTCCAACCCCATTTCTGACCAGCTGTGTGTGATCTTGAGAAAATCACCTCACCTCTTTGGGAACTCTATCCTCATGGGAAAATGATGGGTTATTCCTAAAGTGCTTTCCACTGTGAACAATGTATTATATGACTTTGACCTTCTTCAGAGGCCTTCTTTGTACCAAGTGGGCCCAGACAGACCTCAAAGCCTGAATGAGAGTTTTAGCTACAGTGGTAGAATATAAAAGCTCCATTAGGAAAGATAATTTACAGCGTTGGGGTGCTGGTGCTGGAACATTCTTTAGGCAACTAAGCCTAGGTAGGTGCTAACCAAAACCCACTCCACTGCTGCTGATACCAGAGCACAATGTTTTCATTAGCCAAGCAGGTACCATTTCGTGTCCTCTTGCCATAATTTCAAGGGTGCACTTATTATTCTGTGACTTCAACTGTTCTTGATTCTAAGACTGCTTAACCGCACCACTTATGAAAATCTGTTTTTAGGGAGTCTTTGTTTTCCACCTCAAAATCTCTTTGCATCAGACAAGCATCTGCCTTAAGAAACTTTGGAATACAGGGGAGAGGCCTCTCTGTAAATTCATAGCCTGCACCTTCAAGGAAAAATTAGTTTGTTAGAATAGCAAAGTGGCCCAGTTTGGCCTTATGTTCTAGCAAAAGCTCATTGTTTAGCCGCATTTAATAATCCATGAAACATTTCTATTAGCTTTAGTGTATGAGTTGTGCAGCTGCAGAATGGGTAAAAAGAAGTGGGACACAGGAATAAAAAAAATATGCAGAAAATGAAAATAAGTGAGATCTTAAATATTTGATCAAGGCCTCTATTTTCGGGTAAGCGGTTACCGTCTTGGGCCCTCAAATGCCACCAGAAGCCACAGAACACCATTCTGAATTATTAAAATGACTGGGGGAAACTTTTCTTCTTACTACTTTTAAATGAGTATGTAGCCTTTTAAGCTAGCCTTTTCTTAAATATTTAACACAGACATGGGGTCAAAGACAAAATAGCAAAGGTCCTCACTCCAGCACTCACCTGTAATTATGAATCTGATTATATAATGCATCTCAACCACTTCATTTTATTTTATTTTTTCTCACTCTGCTCCAACAATTCTCTGACAGGAATCCAATCTGGAGTCATTGAAAGTCCGCATTCTAGAATATTTTTGAGCTATGTATTTACTGATTTTGCTTATATTTTTTGTTCAGTCAATTCAATTGATTGATTCACTCAACAAATATTTATTAAGTACCTACTGGGCATCAGGCACTGTTCTATCAGGGAACAAAATATATAGTCAGCCCCTTTTGGACCTTATACTTATTTATTACACAAATAATAACTAAAAATCTATCCCAATGACAGATAATAAGTGCTATGAATGGGATAGTATGAGAGTGTTTGTTTGTCAGTTAGTGGTCTATTAGAAAGTTGGTTATTTGGGCAAATTCCCTTATGAGTCGGGGGAGTGTAGCATTTTAATCAGCGAGTACAGGCGTGCAGTAACTCTGGGGTGCAAACAGACCCAGTGTGTTCCAGGGACAACAGGGACACAGCAAAGCCAAGGAGACTGGAGGTGAGGAATGCCCAGGGGTCATTGTCAGAAGACAATGTCAGGAAGAGCTTGTCGGGGAAGATCTCGTGAGGGCCTTGGAGGCCATTGAGAAGGCCATTAGGGATTTGACCCTAATTGTGGTAGAAGCCACGGGGGGCTTATGAGTCAGGGGCATATTGGAAACTGTCTCATGTTTTAAAAGGATCACTTTAGTTCAATAGCAAGTATGGCTGATGAAGCCAGGTTGACAAAATGAGAACTTTCTCGTGGAAGCCTGCTTGAGAGGCCATATAAGAAAAACCTGGCATTGGCATTATCTGTTCACTGCTTGTGAGGAAACACCCATCTTCTGAAGTACTTACAGTGATTGAAAAGTTTGCCCTCGTTGGTCATCTTAAAAGTCCACCAGTCACTTTTTTTTACGTGTTAGTTTTACTCAGCCAAAGCATGCCCTTTCTTGTGAGAGCTCAGAAGTCAAGATTATGGGCTCATCCAAATGCAGAGGCTGATCCAGCTGAAGTCCCATCACGATCTGTCTGAGAGCGGGTTTTCCAGAATGTCCTCAGGACACACTTCTGGGCCTGAGACACTGACTCTCAGCTATCTGCGCATTGATTACTGCCCCAAATGCTCCTACTGAAACTTTGTCATAACACCCTTGTTAGGTGATAGGAGGAAAATAAACACAGTGTTACAGCTTGATCTCACTGGGTGACCACATTTTTATGCCTAGAAATTATTTGAAAAATGTTCAAAAATGAGCTAATCTGTCCGTTCCAGTTTTTTCTCTTTAGAGACCTCGCACCTGCAGCCTTTTCTTGGGTAGAATAATTCCGAGGCACGTGCTTTACAACTTCTAGAGTTTTCTCACAGGATTAAGCTCCAATCTAGTAGCTGGCTTAACAATTCATCCTTTACTGGACTGCCTTTTCTTCCCTCCATTCTTCATCCTTCTCCATTCTTCTGCTGGTGTTCCCTGTATCTCCCAAATAAACCAATCGTACTTGAATCCTTGTCTCAGGATCTGCTTCCAAGGCACCCAAACTGAGACACCCTCTATGTGAAATTCTCCTCCTTTCTGAGCCATCATGATGATAGGATTCAGGAAAAATGAAACTTACCCAAAGTTTCATCCCCATTAAACCCAAAATCCAGTAGCTGCCCTTCCTGTCCTCAAGCAAAGGACATGACTCTGATCTAGATATGTATTCCCCTTCTAAAATATTAGGAGCTAACTGTCTCTCCAGTCTCTCTGAAGAGTTCAGCTCCTCCCTCACTTAGGTTAGAGTAAGCATGGCTATTGTGTGAGAGTCCTACCTCCTACCACCAGAAGACACTATTTTGTGCCCAGAAGACAGACATCCTTCTAGAGGAGACTTAGTCTTCTCTACCCCAGGAAAAGAAGAGTCCCTTGCGTGGGGAAGTCACTGCCCAGTATCCCTCTTGCTCTTTGTGTCCAGGGTCAAGACTCTGACTCAACATGACTTAGCCTTTGATTTTTTTTTTTTAAGTAATCTCTACACCCAACGTAGAGCTCAAACTCAAGACCCCAAGATCAAGAGTCACACACTCCACCAACTGAGATAGCCAAGCATCCCAATTTAGTCCTTCATTTTAATCCAACCTATGGTACCAACATGCTACACAGATTCTTAGAAGTCCCTAACCTTTCTCATGAGCCTTCCTCTACTCTGCTAGGAGACAAACTGAGTTATGAATAAAAGAACATCCAAAGGTAATTATACTTGAATTAAAAAAAAAATCTTAGAGTGGGAATGAATGGCCTTTCTAAGTATGACACAAAATCCAGGGGCAATAAAAAAGAGAAGCGTGACTAATTTTCATATTCAATGTTTAATTTTAATATTTAAAATTTGTGAGTTAGAGAAACAAAATTTTTTAAAAATGAAAAAATCCTTGTATACATGGCTATTAAGCCACTTAATCCTCCCTAAACTGAATGTGGTAGAGACTGTATCTCCAATTTCAGAGAAGGAAACAGGCTTGGATTGGAAAAGTAACTTTGCCCAAAGTCACCTTGTAGAGCCACATTTCACATCCTCAGTTGGAGTTACTCCCAAGTCCTCTACCCTCAGGAGCTGGGCAGGGGGAAGAGGAGAGTGAGTGGAAGAGAAGGAAGGCAGAGCAGAGGAAGGGGAAACGGCTGAACCCTGAAGAGAGAAGGGGTGTCAGGGAGGGTGAGGACACTGTTTCTTCCATCTGAGGAGGGGGGACCAAGCCCTTTCACCTGGGCCCTTACTGGGGAGTAGCTGTGTGCTTTGATACAAGAGGGATCAGTACGAGCCCTCCTAAAGTGGGGACAGTGAGCAGGTCCAGCCAACCTCACTGGAGCACTGTGACCAGGCAGGGGCCCAGAGCCAGCTTTATAAAACACTCTTCCTACTAAGCTTAAGAACTTGTCACTGATGCTAGGAAAAGCTGTGCAGCAATCACAAAACCTTGACATCATTCTTGACTCCTCTCTTTCTTAAACACTCTAGTTCACTTCATTAAGAAATCATATTGGCAGAAACAGATGAATCTTGACCTTCACCCCATGACCCCTGAGAGGGTTGGGGGTTATGGAGGATTCTGCATGGGCAGAGGAAGACAACCCACACTGGAGAAGCAAATTCAGGAAGTAAATTATCTAAGAAGGTCTCAGTGATGGGGTTTTGGAATATAGGTGAGGTTTGGTGGGGTGAGGTCTGGAGCCGAGCACCAATGTCTTTGGTGCAAAGAGGTGGTTTTATTAAAGCACAGGGACAACACCCATGGGCGGACACAGTCGCTGCACCGGGGTCTTGAGGAGTGGCTGATTATATACTCCGGAGTTGGGGGAAGTAAGGAAAAGGGAGATTTCAAAAGGATTTTCATATGTTAAAGAAGACCCTCAGGATACTGGAGGCCTGGCTATTATCAAGATAAGGTTGTTTTTCCCTTTGGCAAGGTATTAACATTAAGATAGTTGGGAGATTCCTGGAAGAATGTCACACATGTCCCACCCAGGAATGGGAGGTGGGGGGGAGGTTGCAGGGTGTCAGCTTGTGCTTTGTCTTCAGTTAGCCTTCTGTTCCCTCATTATCAGGGGCCAGAGACCTGAATTTCCTTGGTGTCAGGATTTTGCTCATTCTAAATAAATGTTCATTTGCAAGCCTTAATTCCGTAAGCCTTTCTAAAATAACCTTCCTTTCTCCCTACCCCCACAATTGTATTAGCTGCAGGTCCCAGAAAACCTTCCTCTACTCCTGCCTTGAGGTATCAGAGCTCACCAGGGCAGGACTTAAGAATAGAGGTGTAAATTTGTCAGGGGAAGGGAAGCAGGGGCACAGAAAGAGAGTAAATCCTCATCTAACATGGCAGAAAGTCAATAGATAAACCAAGAAATCGCTATGTAAGCTTATTTTTTTAGTGGTAAGGGGGTGACCACCAGAAGAACTAAATGGAGGAACTGATATAAAGGGCTGTGTGTGGGGAGAAAGGGAGAAGGGCCTGTTGCTTTCATTATAAGAACATTTAGGTAACTATTTTGTAAAGAGTGTTCATGCATTACTTTGCTGTATCTTTTAATTCAATCCTATAAAAATAAATAATTATAAGAAATAAAATAAGATTAAATAATTATAAGAAAATAATTATAAGAAATAAAAATAAGAAAACGGGAACACAAAACAGGAAAATTAAAAGGAAAGAGGCACACAACACAGTAAGACCAGTGCGGGAAAGCAGAGGTGGGGTTGGGAGTGGGGCTGGCGGGGCTTCGAAGAGGCGGGGCGCAGGGCCCCGTCCCCCTTAGGGACAGCCCCTACCGAGGGGGCGGGGCGTAGAGCAGAGTTTTCCTCTGGCTCCGCCCACGGCAGGGCGCCCGGGGAGCGTGGGGTCAAGTTCACCCTAGGCCCGGCCCCCTCGGCGCTCGGGGGCGGGGCGGGCTCGTCCCGGGGCAGCCGGGCCGAGAGGGCCTTGCGTCGCGAGAGCGGGCGCAGTCCCGCGCGGTCCTCCGGTGCAGGGCCGCGGGCGGGCCAGGAGCCCGGGTTCGGTGCGGCGGATACCCCAGTCCCTGGCAGTCCCCCGAGGCTCACAGAGAGTCTCTGCGGAGCCCCGCCACGCGAAGGTAAGTGCCGCCAGCCCGCCTTAGCCCTAGCGAGCCCACACCTGGGCGCGGAGGGGCGACAGGTGGCGGCGGGGTGCGGAGCCCGGCAGCAGTCCAGGGTAGGATGGACGCCAGAACGCCTCTTCTGTACCCCCTCGCGCCGCCCATTCTCGCCGCAGCGTGGTCAGCCCAAGCCCCAGTACCCCTATCGCTCCGACCCGAGGCCGGCAAACAGGAGTTCGGGTCCCATCTTCCCCAACTCCGGCAGCCTGCAGATACAAAGACGTATCCAGCAGATACTTACCGTGTGCCACGGAGTGCCTGCCACTGGGCCAAGTGCTGGGTATATAGAGGTGGGCCCGCGAACATGGTGCCCGCCGCGCTGGAGCTCACAGTCTAGTGGGAAAGACCCACAGCCAGTAGATAATCTACACACATTGTGTAAGCGGTAGAATGTGGTAAGAGCCGTATAGATACAAAGTGCAGGGTGTCGGGCGAGCATTTAACCGGCAGTCCCCATCTGTGAAGTATGCTGGAGCGCAAACTTCAACATAAGTCCAACAGTTCCAGGGTGGAGAACAACAGAGTAAACACATTTTGTTAGAGAATGTGGCTTGTTTGAGGAAAGAAGGTCAGTGGGGCCTGCCTGCAGAGGCCCGTGGGGAAACCAGTTGCTGAACTTCCCGCTCTGTAAAATAGGACCGTGCCTGCCCATTGAAGATTGAATTGTTGAATTTACATGACTTAGCGGTGTTCCAGGGGTGAGTAAATGAAGTACAGGGTGGAAACGTTTCTGGATGGATTAGGATGTTGATCTGGACTATAAAGTGTGTGCCTGCCTCTGAGCAAACTCACTTCCCCTCTCCTGGAGTCCTCTTCCCTTGTCTGAGTAGAATCTCTCAGTCTGGTCTCTAAAATGATGCCTGGTTTGATCATTTATTCTGGAAGCATTTGACTAGAACTCACTTTTGACGGGCCCTGAAGGTTCAGAGAGAAATCTGACGCAGGCCTGCCCTCCTGGAGCTCATGTAGGGTGGGCTAGGTGAAGTAAACGGAGTTTCAGCTTGTGGGCTCAGCGCTCTGGGAGCTCAGTGGAGGGCTTCTGACCCTCTGGCCTTGCTGGGAGTGCCCCTCTGCTTCCCTGGCCACGTACCCATTTCCCAGAAAGGCCTCATCTGTTATTGCCAGTTCCATGAGCCCCCAGAACATAGGGCTTACATTCTGACCCTCAGTTACTTGCTCACTTTCATTGGTGGCGTCACCCCCTACAGCTGGCCAAAAAAACCTCCCCAGAGGCAGTAACTCTCTGGTCCCTAGCTGAGGACCCCTCAGATCTTGAAACTCCAGGGATTTAGAAGGGGGTTGGGTACTTCAGGGAATACGTGTCAGCCTCTTCATGTATTTTATTGGCTTGAAGGGTCCCAGTTTCTTCTTCGGCTTTGTTTACACTGTTGCTGTAGGCTTTAGGATTTCCTCCATGAAAACTGGCTGGGAGGCCCGGAGAGTGAGGGAACACAGTTGAGAGAGGAATCTGGAACCGTTTGTGGATAGTGGTAAAAAAAACAGAGGACAGACGTTAACAGAAGGATGCTGGAGGAAGAGGGGGAGAGGGCTGTCTTTGTGCAGCCACTCTGTTCCCCCTTGCAGACCGTGGGGAAGGGGTACCGTAGGCCAGGCCACTGCAGACCTGGATCTAGATTCCTTTTTTTTTTTTTTTTAAGATTTTATTTATTTGACAAAGAGAGCACAAGCAAGGGGAGCGAGAGAAGGAGAAGTAGGCTCCCCGCTGAGCAGGGAGCCCGATGTGGGACTCAATCCTAGGACCCTGGGATCATGACCCGAGCCGAAGGCAGACGCTTAACTGACTGAGCCACCCAGGTGCCCCTGGGTCCAGATTCTTATTCCTTACTTCCCAGCTTTGTGATGGACCCTAGCAGATCACTTATCCTCTGATTGTGCAAACTTAACAATGCTTGGCATATAGGTGGCCCTGAAGAAATATTAACCCCCACTTCCCCTAAATGAACTAAAATAGGAATAATAATAATGCCTAGGTCAGAGGATTATGGGATTTAATGAGTTAGTGTACCCAAAATATATTGAGCAGTGTCTAACATGTAGGAAGTTGCTACTGCTGATGTTAGTGTTCTTATTCCTTACTTTGGGCAAAAATTTGTGAAACCAGGCAGGGGGAGGGTGGGAGGTAGGGGTGAGGGGGTGGCTCTGTGGGTCTGTGCAGGGCGATTAGCTGAGGAGCTGGGTTATCTGTGGCACTGGTTTTGCCGGAAAGCTTCAGCCCAGACCAGAGAAAGGAACGTTCTGCTGATAAAAGGCCTCCTGGGGAGCCACATGTCAGAAGGCCTGGAGTTTGGGTCTTGGAAGACTCTCGCCAGAGAAACAGAGCAAAAGCTAAGGGGTAAGGGAGGGGGTGGGGACCAGGGTGAAAAAGATCTAAAATTGTCTTGTTCAGTTTGTATCTCTAACCCACAGCTCGGTGTGGGTCCCCTGTGAGGGGCTGCCCCTGCCCCATGCTGATCTTCATAGGGGTTTGGTAATTGCCTAAGACTGGTCAGGGAGCTGGGGAATGCAGTCCTGTAAATCCTGCATCCAGCAGAGTACTGGGCCCAGAATGAATGGTGAATGGATGAATGAATGAATATAAACCCGAGAGGCAGACTTCTCTGTGTTAAAGTGTGCTGATTAAAAGAAAGGAGTATGGGGCACCTGGGTGGCTCAGTTGGTTGGGCACCTGACTTCGGCTCAGGTCGTGATCTCAGGGTCCTGGGATGGAGTCCCATGTCCGACTCTACGTGCAGCAGGAAGCCTGCTGGTCCCTCCCTCTCTTCCTCTACTACCTCCCCCCCCCCCCCCCCCCACACCAAACTCCAAAAAAAATAAAATCTAAAAAAAAAAAAAAAAGGAGTATGAAGGTAGGCAAAATAGCTAGTGTTTTCAAGTACTTGCTCATGGCCAAGTATTTTCATGTATGTTGCAGCGTTGTGGTGAACACTGCAGCTTTGGAGTCTGATAAAATTGCTTATGTGACCTCACATGCATCGTAGTAACTCTCAAAAGGTCAGTTTTTGCATCGGGAAAATGGGAATCATTGTGTAGCAGGGGTGCAGGGATGCAAGAGTACCTGGCTCTGGAGGGTTTCAAACAGACCAGGTTTGGCCACTCACCGCTGACAAAATGCAAAGGCAGAGGGACCAGTGGTGGTGAAACAAGAAAGGAATTTATTTCAGTGAGGCCAACACCAGGGAGCCAGCAGACTAACATCTTAAAGATTATTGCCAAAGTGCCAAAAATACTTCCTTTATATAAGGAAAAGGTGGGACAAAGGTCAGTGGGTACAGGCAGGTGGGCAGTGAAGGTCAGGTCGATGAGTGTCTTGGGGTCAGTCCTGGGGGCCTTGGTGGCTCAGGGCAGTCCTTATGGCTTGACAGGGTAGTTTCGGTTCCCATCGGGGATGCTTTCCTGCAGGGTCTCTTGCCTAGTTAAGAGATGAAGTGGGAAGAACTTAATTAGGAAGCTTGAGGTGGAAAGGGAAGTAGATGAAGTCCTCTTTCAATAGTACGAACTCCCAGGGCTGTTGGGAGGATTACGTAATGCTCCTATCCTGGGTGTGCAGACTGTGGTATGGTGAGTGCTCAGGCAGTAATAGTTGCTGTTATTACCGTATTTATCAGTCCTCCAAATGATCTCCACTGTGATGTGGAAACAGAAGGTGGCAGACACAGACGGGTGGCGTTGATTCTGAACTCAGCCCCATGGAGAAGCAAAGACTCTCCGCAGTCACTAGCCAGACAACTCTTGTGAAAGTTAAGTCAACTTATGTGCATTTCATTCATTACTTAAAGCACTTGACTATGTGAAATCTTAAAAGGAAAAAACCCTGCAAAATGATAATTTATGTGCCTTTCAAGTTCAGGTATTTTATCATCTAGATAAATCTTCCGTGCCTCTATGTAAAACCACTTTGGGCTGTCAAAGCTCTTAAATAAAGTGGCTTGTCCTGACCAGTGTCTGTCTTTGCTCGTTTATCATGGTTCTCTGGTGAAGACAGACAGATCCCATTTTGCAGGGCAGGCCTCGGGATGGCAGCTTCTACCCCACTGTTTTAGCCACGCACTTCTGCGTGGTGGTGTTTAGCCAACCACGGTGGACTGACGGCCCCCTCGTCGTTGTCTCTCTCACGTGCACACAGGCCCACAGCCCTAATCCGGGAAATAGGAATAGAAGGGCATTTGTTCTGTTGCTAGTATGAATCTGGGGAAATCTAAGGTACACAGTGATGGGTTTTGGGTGAGGGTGGCGGAGTCTTCTGGAAGTGAGAGCTGTCTCTTCTTTCTCGCAAGGAATGCCGCCTCTGGGCCTGGCCTCCCGTCCAGTGTAGGTCTGATCTGTGTCTCCCTGCCTCCCTGCCGTCCCTGCCCTTGACCAAAAAAAAAAAAAAATCCTAAAGCCAGAGTCCCTGGAGCAGCTATAGAGACACGGTCTGTTGCAGGAAAGCTTTTCTGAATTGTCCCTGCCTTCCCACAGTCTTCTAACCTCTGCTGCGCTTGCCCTTCTCCAGCGGACCCAGGCTTTCCCCTTGCTGGGCTGTGAGCACTTCCACAGCTGTCGGACTAAGCGTTCCTGGTCCCCAGCACCGTGCCTGGCTCTTTGTCCTCCATCCCTCCCTGCCTCCCTTCCCTTTCTTCCTTTTCCAGCCTCTTCAGGCAGGGCCGTGGGCATTAGAATGCTGAGTCAAAAGTGACGCAGTCTCAGCCCTCATGGGGCCCGTAGACATCATGAGACAGGTTGTTATGAAAGGCAGAATTAAGCACATCAACACACACAATGTCATGTTATAAACTGGGTTAACTGTAGGAAGGAGAGGCCTGGCATGCCATGAGCATGTGAAAAGGTGGGACAGTTACAGAAATCTAGTCAGTATCAGTATATAAAGTATGTCCACAAATGTTGGTTAGAGGCTTACACTCATTTATGTATATACCTTGAAGACCGGTGGATGGCATTTTTCTGTAAATTCTGGTAAACTGTGGTTTATGCTGCCAGGATAATCTTACAAGAAGGGTGTTTTAAAAAGTAGTTGTGCTTTAGCTTCGAAATGGGAGAAGAATGCTAATGGTCAATTTACTTAACCCTTTGAAGATTGCAGAGCCCCTCTTTGGCTTGTCTCCTTGGGTGTTCCCTTCCTCAGCCTCGCACACGCGCCAGGTAGTGGCAACAAACAGACGACTGGCTCGCTGAGGCTAAACCATGCTAGCCACAGCCACCAGCAGCCCTGCTGTGGGCCCTGGAGCTCTCTCCCTTCCCAGTGACAGGCTCCGTCTGAAAGCCTGTTTTCTCTTTCTTTGATAGCCCTGTGCACACAGGCCGAGTCAGGTTCCAGCATAGATTTTCTCACGTTGGGGCTAGTGACCTGCCATCCGGGAGGAAAGAAGTGTCAAGCTGACTGCTCTTGTCCAGGAGGGCGGGGCTACCTGGCTGCATGTACCTGCGGCAGGGCCCCGACCCCTGCAGAGCCCGCTGTCCCTCTACCAGAGGGACACCATGCCTGCCTTCAGGCCCCTACAGTTCCAATGAGAGCAAGGAGAAAATAACACAAAAAGGAAGGTTTTAAATAAGACATGATCCCAACAGCCCCAGGAACCATTCTGTCTTCTGGACTGAGTATTTATTAGAGTTACTTTATTTGGCCCGAGTGGATGACAAAATACATCTTCGATTGCCCCCCAGTCTTAGCCGTGGACCCAATTACAAGAAATGAGCTACCACCTTCCCCGAAGCAAAGGAAGGCAAGTAGCATTGCGGGGCAGAGATTGAGAAGGCCAGTCTCGGTGGGATGGGTGTGACTGCCATGTTCTCAGGGCACAGCTTTCACAGGACTGTCATCGTGTGGCCCTGAGCCATGGAGGGAAGAAGGGGCTCTGGAAATCTCCCTCCCATAAGGCTGACACACACGGACGGTATTTATTCCTCTTGGGAATAAGTTAAGTAGTAGGTACTTAGGAAAAAAGGTTCTGGGGAGTAAATGTGTCCATCAGTCAACCTGGAACTTTTCAGAGCTCCTAAGACGGTTTTAAATTAGAGCCAGCCTTCTGCCTCCCCCCCCCCCCCCCCCCCCCTGTCCCCCTCCCTGGCTTCCTCCTCTACAAGGGAACTGTCAAGGCAGGACACAGCCCAGGGACGAGTGTTGGAACTGACTTGCAGCAGCAGAGTGAACATGGTTGAAGGCAGACACGAAGGGTTTAGCGCCTTGGTTGTGGTCCTTCCCACCTGGTCAGTGTTTGGCAGAGGAGGGAGCGTGGAGCAAGGCTGACCCACACAGTTCAGCCTAATTCCATGCTAGCCACAGCCACCAGCAGCCCTGCTGTCAGTCTGCCCGCTGAAAAGCCTTTGCAGTTGAGGAGGGAAAAGAATGATGGAAACAAGTGATGGAACTAACCCGGATTGGGGCCCAGTAAGTGGCCTGTGGGAGAGCGTGAATGGCCGTGTCAGCAAGGGGGTCACACCAGTCCAGATAAAGAGCAGTCTTTCGAAGTCTCTCTGTGAGCAGGTGGTCATTAGGGCAGAATGCCTATTACGTGAGTTAGTGTGGAGGAGTCTAACTTGAAATTATTATCCACTTTCAGATGTTCATTTGAAGGATCAGAAATGGGTGTTTATTGCACAGACCCTATGGTTAGTATCAAAGACTGCTTTGCTTTTTATTTCTCCCATCTGTTCTTCTTCTGTGTAATTTTTATAATGCCATTCATCAGCTTTGTCTTTGTGTGTGTGTGTGTGTGTGTGTGTGTGTGTGTGTGTGTGAAGGAGGGGACCAGTGTTGTACCCACTTTATATTTTATGAGTAATCAGAGGACTGCAGATGGTACAAGTAGGAAGGCCGCCTGTTTCAGGGGTCCCTGGAATGCTAGCAAGCCTTTGGCTTCTGGGATTCTGTCTTAAAATAATTTGAAAAGTGAAAAAAGCCACTGTATAAAGATTGATCATTATTTATAATGGTGAAAACTTACAAGCGACCTGAATATATAGCATAGGAGAGTGTGGTAGCTACAGAAAATTAGGTTGATGGAATATTATGCAGTACTTAAAACTGTGGAGATTCGTACCTTGGGAAGTCATTACATGCTCAGGGAACAGAATGCGATTACATTAAGTACATATTCAGGAAAACAGTCTGCAGGGAATGCCTCCAAGGGAACAAGAATTGCTCTAGAACAGAGGAACAAGGGATAACTTTTTTTCACATTTCCAACTGTCTGTATTGTATTTTGACTCCCTGAAAAAAAAAAAATCCTAAAACAAGCTAAGTTAAATAATGACCTTTATGTTGTTTGCAGTTTTAAGGACACTACACTTATGGCCTTCTCCTGATTAAATCTTTCAATCAATAATTTCTAACACCAGGGTTGGCTCCCTGCCTCCATGTCTCTGGGCAAAGGACATTCTCTGGGTCCACGAGGTAAGTGCCCGGCAGATGTGCTCAGTCTGGCTTGTAGGTTCAGATGCTCAGGGGGTTTTAAGGTGGAGAAGGCTATAGCTTCTCCCTGCCTTGCAGCTTCATATCCTTCTGCTAGCCTTCCTCATCCTTGTTCCTCACTGGTGGGATGGGACAGGGTATTTGGGTTTACAATCTTTGAGGGCCTTGTTGGTAAAGTTTCAGCAACCTCTGCCCTCAACACACACACACACACACACACACACACACACACACACACACACACACAC
>NW_027397063.1:112500431-112582257 GCF_003265705.2 Callorhinus ursinus
CACACACACACACACACACACACACACACACACACACACACACACACTTCCTAGGTCAGCAATTGTCTCGGCAGCCTTGCCTTGCTCTGGCGTCCTGTCCTGCTCATGCCTTGGTACTCCAGTACCTCTGGTACTGGGTTTTATATTCTTAATACCAACTGCCCCTGAGTTGGCCCTAAACCCATGCATCCTCTCTGCCTGGCACTGGCAAGGGCCTAGTGCTTGGCCAGTGGTATATCCTAAAGCAGCAGTTCTCAAACTCACTCAATTGGCCACAATTGGGACATCATAACACGCATCTTTATTTGAGACAAGAATTGAGTCTGGTGATGTATTTGGGAAGAGATCACGTGAAGCACTAGCAGAAAATAGGGAAACGAGCCAGACAAGCACATCATTGAGCAGGTCACTGGTGTGGACCCCTGGAGTTTAAATCGGTTGGTAATCTCTGGCAGCCAGTGTAGAGCACCCATCCCAGAGTTAGCCTCTCATGGGGAGTGGGAGCTGAATATATAACCACCATTGCTGTCCATCATTGGTTGAGCATTGCTCCTTATGTGGAGTTAATTCTCTGGGACTTCTGGCAGCTTCCATTTCCCAGGTGGAGCATCAGGGCAAAGGGATGCAGATGCAAGCACGTGGAAGTCAAGCTGGCTTTCCTTGAGACTGAGGCCTGAGGGGCGCCTGGGTGGCTCAGTCGGTTAAGCATCTACCTTCAGCTCAGGTCATGATCCCAGGGTCCTGGGGTCAGGCTCCCCACTCTGTGGGGAGTCTGCTTGTCCCTCTGCCTCTCCCCACTGCTCATGCTCACTCACTCTCTCGAAAATAAATAAGTAAAATCTTAGAACAACAACAAAACAGAAAACAGGGAGGCCTGAATGCTCGGGGCACAGCACTAACAGCATCTGCTCTGACACTCTTCCCTAAGCACCATGAACATTATCAATGTACTAAATTGAAAATGACCAAATCTGCAATTCTGTGCTGAATCAGAGACCCTTTTATACTAAATTGAAGACTGCGTTAAGTAGTAACCAACCCCAGAAGTTTATGAAAAAACTGTGGGAAGAAATCTTTAAGAAAAATATTACCATATTTTCCCCTGTGAACTGGGATGGCGTATTAATATTTGACTTAAGTGGCACTAGTGTTCACAGCTGTACGGTTTGAGCACCACCACTTCAGAAGAGGGCCTGCGTGTGTAATAAGATTGATCTTTATCATGGCAGTGTTTCCACCTCTGTTGTACCTTGACTTTTTTCTGTCATTTCTCAAGTACATTAAGATGATCTTAAAAGAAAAATTCATTGGGAGACAACATTTAAACTCATTTGTCAACCCATGATTATATCCCCAGTGCCATGTTTGAATATTAATACTGGATTCACCATACTGACACTAATACCAAAGGATGGGAGAGAATTCCTGTAGTTATGGCTTTAGGCACTATGATAAATGTTTTTTGTAGTCATTGCCTTTATGTAGAAACACTCCATCTCCAATTAAAGATTACTAAGCTCTTCATCAAAATATCTCTTCACAGTTGAGGCATACAAAATGGTTGTGTTGACATTTCAACTTAATTCACGCTATAGTTTTGTGGGTCTCAATCCATTTTATATGCTTGGTTTTTGTTGGTTTGTTTTTTTCTCTGCATGGAGGAGGAATAGTGGCAGAAATGGGGGGAGGTAATGCAGATTCTAGAAACATTTTCCATGTACTTACTATTACTAACTCTATTGGCATATTTGTCACCACAAATGAAGGCCTTACTCCAAGAGATGATTTAAAATTGCTCATGTAGCGAGCTCAGTAGAGTTGAGTGGCTAAACCATTTGCTGGGAGTTAGGGGCTTTTTACAATTTGTATAGAAAAGATTCAGGATCCCGGTGTTTTAGAGAAATGTGGCCATTTTCCTTCAAGCCACGGTTCAACGTGCAGTTCTGCAAAGAATGAGACTATGAGTAGCTGGTGTTAATGCCCCGTCCCTGTGTCCTGTGTGCGTGGCAGACATTCCTCGGTGTGTCCTCCTGCGTCCCCCTCTGCAAAGTGCCCCTGCAGCCGCTGCCCTTCATCAGGACCGGCTCACTGGGCGGGGCCTGTGCACTCTCCAGCTCTTGCACACCTTCTTGCTCATCCTTGCCATTGCCGTGAACCGTCCACAAAGGAATCTTTCCTAGTCTCTCTACCAAAAAAAAAAGATGAATGCAAGAGGAGGTAGTTCGTTTGATCACCTTGTGCCTTCTCATTCCTGTGTCTGCCATGCAGATGGTGGTTACTCCCTTTGTCAGTGTTTGTCTCCCTTCCTTTTTTCCTTCTACCACGCACATTTTATGTTTTTCCTCTCTTCCCTTTTCCCTTTGGTGTTTCTCAGAAGATAAAGTAGGGAGCCCCAGTCTCATAGGCATCGAAATGTTAATTTTTTCCCCTCCCACTTCAGGAAGGCTGCTCTGCTGTAGGTTACCAGTGACCTCCGCATTGCCAAGTCTTCTGGGCCTTCCTTGGACGTATCTTCTGTACAACATGGGATGATTCTGACCATGCTCTGCTCTTGAACCCTTCTTTCTTGGATTTTCCTCCTTGATTTGATTTCTCTCCCTGCTGCCTTTCCTCTGCTGGTGTTTTTGGGAGCGGTGGCGGGGGGTGGGGGGCGGGCAGCCCCAGAGTTCTTCCCTTGGCCTCCTCTCGCCCATACACCCCTCCTGGATGATTTCATCCATTCCCCTGGTTTTTAACAATCACCTTTACATAGATGCCTCCTGCATCCCCATCTCCATACATCCCCTCTCGCCAGAGCTTTGTATCTGGTAGCCTGCTAAATAGTGCCTTTTGTGGTTCCCATGTGACCCAGAGTCAGCATCTTTCACTTGTTCTAGATGATTCATTTTTACAGGGCCAAGCAAATATTTGCTCCTCTCACCTTGTTTCTGCTACCTCCTTGGGGTCATAGGTAAACTGTTGTAAGTTTGTCAGAAAACTTCCATCTTGGAAAATGAAGTGTAGGACAAGGGCACAAACCAGGAGCTAATCCTCAGAACTTAGGGGCTTAAAAGCAAACAGTCATTTAATAAGTATCTCTCACAGTTGCAGGGGTTGACTAGACTCAGCTGGGCAGGTCTTGCTCTGGGTCTCTCATTTAGTGGCAGTTAGATGGCTGGGGCCATCTCAGGGCCTGGTGGCCGGGACCTGGGCCAGGAATGCATTGTCACGTAGCCTGGGTTCCTCACAGCATGGCAGCTGGATTCTCAGAATAGGTGTCCTCGGGGGCCAACCTCAGAAGTCTCATAGTGTCACTTTTGCCCTGTTTACCATCCTGCCCAGCTTTAAGGGGATGAGACATAGACACACCTCTGGATAGAAGGCCTGTCACATTGTGGTTATGCTGGAAAACACATCCAGTCATAGTCCTCACATAATGTCTAACTATTCTTTTGAGAACACCTGGAAAGTCACAGCTTTCTGTTTTGTTTTAAAATTTTTTTTTTGAGTAGGTGACATATTTACATGATTGGAAAGTTAAAATAAGTATAAATGTATACTGTGAAAATGTTCTTTCTCATCCCTTACACATGCCTCCTCATAGACAACCACTGTTTTGTTTCTTTACATACTTCCAGAGTTTATAGGTATTTTTTTATTTCGGTTCTGTGCCTTGCTTTTTGTTGTTGTTGTTTAACAATATATCAGGGAGAGATTTCCTTATCAGTACATGGAGGGTCTGCTTTCTCTCCTTCCCTCCCCTCCCGCCCTCTCCCTCTCTCTCTGTCACACACACGCACGCACGCAGAGTATTCTACTGTGTGCCTTTACCTTAGTTTTCTTTATTAGTTCTCTATGGGTGGGCACCCGGCTATTGCAGAACTACGGCAGTGCGTAACATTTATATGCTGTCTTTCATGGGAGAGAATACACTGGAAGCCTTCCTCGAGAACTGTAGCCAGCTATGATACGTCACCTCTCATCCCATCATGGCACTTCCCCCGCCTCTCACTGGACCAAGGCCACCTAAAGGTCACGGACTGTGGCACTGTAGCACAGGGGGCTCTGTGTCCACAGCATAAGGAGGAGACCTGTACTGAGGAGGGACAAAGAAGGAAGAGCAGGCGGAGGTGACTAAGGATAGGTTTTCTGGGTGCCCTGGGTTCCCCTTCCTCTGATTTTATTTGTGGCCACATCTCCTAATTTGAGTTACCACTTCAGCCTGCCACCGAAACTGGAATTGGGTCCCACCCTGTTCTGCCTGGTATTGTGGGTCCAGGCCCAAGCCCAGTTTTTTTGTAGTTCCCCTGGTCTCCCGGGAGGCGCTCTCTGACGACTCGTCTTATCCAAAAGTAGCACCATCAGGGGTCGTTGGGGGTGGTAGTCATCATAGAGTACTAAGATATCGATGAGTTGCTATCGCAAAATAGAATTCTTCTCTTATTGAGGAGATATTCTTAAATCACGTACTTTTTCTGTTTCTGTTAGGAAATGTATTCCTTGAGGAATACACATTGTTTTTGTTAAATTAAGAAGGCCAGACTCTACCCTCCACAAAAAAGATGGACAGTTGTACTTTTTGTTTTAAAGAAAGCTCTCTGGGATGGTGTATGCTCAGGATTTTTTCTGTTGTAAGGAAAAGAGACTTCATTCAAACTAGGTTGAGCAAAACTAGGAATATGGCAATAATAGGAAAGTTTCAGGGTACGCACAGCTGGATCTGGGTGCTCAGATAATGTCACTAGGACTCTCACCCACACTCTCTTTTTTAAAGATTTATTTATTTATTTTTTTGAGAGAGAGAGAGAGAGAGCGTGCACACACCCACAAGCAGGGGGTGGGAGGGGCAGCTGGATCTGGGTGCTCAGATAATGTCACTAGGACTCTCACCCACACTCTCTTTTTTAAAGATTTATTTATTTATTTATTTGAGAGCGAGAGAGAGAGAGAGAGAGAGAGAGAGCGAGAGAGAGCGCGAGAGCGCGCACACACCCACAAGCAGGGGGTGGGAGGGGCAGAGGGAGAGGGAGAAATTCTTAAGCAGATTCCTCACTGAGTGCAGAGCCTGACTCAGGACTCAATCCCACGACCCTGAGATAACGACCTGAGCTGAAACCAAGAGTCGGATGCTTAACTGATTGAGCCACCCCCTCACCTTCTATTTCAACTCTTCCTATTACTGTGTTGGCTTCACTCTCTGGGGTGATGGCAACTCCAGGTTTATATGAAGTTTATAGCTCCAGATTTCAGAAGAAGTCACTCTTTTCTCTGATGTCCGTATTGCAAATGAGCTCTGATTTGTCCATTTGTCTCCTGTACTGTCACTTTGCCAGAAAGTTTTCTGAACATCCTGATAGATCTTCCAGAATCATAAGGAGGAGTGGTAGAGCAGCTTTCAAAACAAAGGGATGCAGGACCAACACGTGGAGCTGCCCACTGCAGATGATGATTCAAAATTTGAATTTTAGCTTATAAAGAATACCTGAATTGGAGGTGGTGTCTAGGAGTCACGAAAAGGTTTATTGTGCCAATCTCTCTACTTTTGTAGTTTTCTGTAATAAAAACTGAGTGGCTCAGTAGGTTGAACGTCCGACTCTTGATTTCGGCTCAGGTCATGATCTCAGGGTCCTGGGATCGAGCCCCGAATTGGGCTCTGAGCTCAGCAGAGAGTCTGCTTGAGATTCTCCCTTTTCCTCTGCCCCTTCCCCCACTCTCGCATGTGCGTGCACACATACACTCTCTCTCTCTCTCTCTCTCTCTCTCTCTCTCTCTCTCTCTCTAAAATACATAAATAAATCTTTAAAACCAAACCAAAAAAAAAAAAAAGAGGAACCTTTTTTCCTGCCTTGGTTTGGGAACCTTCAACAATCTTCTGTATCCCTGTACATTTGCTGTTTGATTTCCTGTTTTTCTTTTCATTGTGCAAAGAAACCTTAATCTTTATTCCCCTCCGAGCTGGGAATTGGGAGGAAAACACAATAGTTGACTGAAGATTTGTGTGGTATGCTAGGAGGGGGAGTTTGGTGTTAGTCAGTAGGTGCCCTTAAGTCCATGTCTCCATGCTTCCCAGGACAAAAGCCTTAGAAAATTCCAGTCAGGGGAGAGAAGGATGTCCATGCCATGACCAAGTCAGTATCTCTTCCTCTCATGGTCAGTACTTGGGTCTTGGTCAATGTGGACAGACCAGGTGAGGGTTTCATGGAGTCCTTAACTTTATGATCCATGTACATTGTCAGGGGAAGGCCCAGATCCTCAGGTGGTCATAGACTGGCTGCTAGAAGAAATCTTGGCATTTAGATAGACTTTTCAGTTTATAGGTAAGGAAACAGGCCAGAGGGGTTAAGTGACTTGCCCAAAGTCACACAGCAAAGTAGAAAGAGCAGAGCTAGACTGGAGTCTACATAATCTTACTCCTGAGTCTGGTATCCCTTACTAGCTGTGTGACCTTAAGTAAGCCCCATTACCTCTCTGAGCTTCAGTCTCTTCACCTGTGATGATGAACAGAATAATGGCCTTCCAGAAATCTCTGGAACCTGTGAATATGTTAGGTTACATGGCATGGGGGAATTGGGTTGCAGATGAAATTAAGGTTGCTAATCAGCTGACCTTACAATTATCTTGGATTATCCAGATGGGGTCGATGTAGTCACAAACATTCTTACAAGTGAAAGCAGAAGGCAGGGGCACCTGGGTGGCTCAGTCGATTAAGCATCTACCTTTGGCTCAGGTCATGATCCCAGAATCCTGGGATCAAGTCCCGCATCAGGCTCCCTGCTTAGCAGGGAGTCTGCTTCTCCCTCTGCCCTCCCCCCACCACCTTGCTCATGATCTCTCTCTCTCAAATAAATAAATAAAATCTTTCAAAAAAAAGTGGAAGGCAGGACATTCCGTTGGACTAATGCAATGTGAGGAGGACAGGGCCAGCCATGCCTGGCTTCGAAGAGGGAAGGGGGCATGAGCTGAGGAATGTGACAGCCTATGACAGCTGGAAAAGGCAAGAAGCAAATTTTCCCCTCGAGCTCCAGAAAGGAGTGTGGCACTCCTGACACCTGGATTTTAATTAGTGAGACCGCTTTTGGACTTTTGACCTCCGGAACTATAAAATAATACAATGTGTGTTGCTTTAAGCCACTAAGTTTGGGGTAATTTGTTACAGCAGCAACAGAAAACTGCGTCAATAAAGGCGGATAGTCATGCCCGCCTCAAAAAAATTGCAGCACGGGGTCAGGAAGATAATGTTTGCAAATTACCCAGCAAAGCTCCCGGAACATAGGAGATGCTTGATAAACACTCATGTTGATGGTGGTGGTGGGGCTGGTGGGGCTGGGCAGTGGTGGTCATTAATATAGAGAGAAAGGGGGGAGTAGCTGACGGCAGGTGTCTTGAGGAGCCAAGGTTGGTGCCTCCGAGGTGAGGTCAGTAGGAGACACCAGATGGCCCAGGTAGGTGACCAAAGGCCCCCCTGACAGAGAGCCCTTCTACTCTCAGAGTCCACAGGCCTTTCTCCTCCAGTTCTCCAGCACGTCATCCAGCAGCGCCAGCCTACATTGAGGGAGCGGGAGCTAGGAACGGCCCGATTCTACGGCCTCTTCCATTAGGTGGAGCCCTGCCTCAGAGAACTGGTAGGATGTGGGCCTCTCTTGGCCTGACACTCACTTGCTCACCCTAATGCCTTTGGCTGCCCTGTGGCCTTAAAGATAATTACTGCCAAGTGTCAGCAGCTGAACTGGGGTGAGCTTGTTATGGCCCAGGCAGTATGCTAGGCGCTCCCTGACAGAGCCTGGGCTACGGTCTCATCCAGTCTTAATGACAGCCGCCTGAGGCACGCCTTATTTCTCATAGTACCCAGGAGCAAACAGAGGCTCTGGGAGCTTAGGCCACTTGCTCAAGGTCAAAGAGCTTGTCAGGGACAGAGCTGGGACTACAAGCAAGGTTCATTTGAGTCCAGATCCAGCCTTCTGGGCAAAACTGGTCACTGGGAGAAGAGAGATGGCCCACCCACGGGCTGACTGGACAGAGTGTGGGGAGTGCTGTGTTTGGATGCAGTGGCCTGTGGGGGCAAGGTCCCCAGGGTCTCCGGAAGGAGGCGCCACTCAAGGGAATGCCCACCACGCCCTCCTGCCCCTCCGGGAATGGTGGAGCCCCCGGGTGGGACAGGGGTGGTGCACATTGGCTTCCCAGGCCCTGTGGGGGTTTTGGCATCTGCTCTGTCCCTCAGGATCGCTGCAACTGCGTCCATCTTTCCTTTGCTCAGAAGGCATACACCAACGTCCGGACTGGTGTTAGAGGATATTGAGCAATTTTTTGTTAGTTATTGTTAATTTTGTCAGGAGTGATCATGATACTATGGATAAAAGAGAAACTCTCCTATTTTTAGAAAGTGTCCTTTATATTTGAAGTATTTAGAGGTGAAATGTCATGGTTTTTACAATGTACTTTAATATGCTTCCAGGGAAAAAAGACGAAGTAAACCTGGAAATGTGTTAATGACCATTTGGAGACCTCTGTGTGGCAGTTCATTATGCTGTTTCCTCTACTTCTCTGTATGTGGTAATTTTGTATAAAAAGTTGGGCTTTTTAATAAAACTCATTCACAGAGCCCTTAGGATGTACTCCATCTTAAGCTAAATGAGACACAGCTCTATACTCTGGAGATCCACCGATGAGTGGCCACCATGGTGGGGACAAGCCTGGGGGCAGAGGTGGAGGGGTGTGACAGGGCCTGCTGGGGACAGTCCTCGGAGGAGGAGCCGGCTTGGAGAGGAAGTCCTTTGGGGAACCTGGTTCTGGCCTCCCAGTTGTGCAGTTGCTTTTGTCGAGCTGTTGGTAGTCCCGAGGCAAGGAACTAAGAGACAGCTGGCCGAGTCTTCTTTAATGCGCGATCACTGAAGGACTCCCCACGGTGTGCGACTGTCCTTCCACAGGCAGGATGATTTTTCCTTTATAGTGGCATTATTCCTTCGCCATGTTATCATACAGAAAGGGACTGTGGTGTTTCGTCAAACATCTGGCACATACTGCTTAATAGGAATTCCATTGTTGCTGCGGATTCCCTAGCACATTTTCTTTGGCAAATTATGTAATCTTTTGAATCTTTTGGGTTTTACATGAAAGTTCATTTCTCAAGCTTAGCGTTGGAAGAGATAATCAGGTTCCCTGATCTCCTGTTAGCCTCCTCTCTCTTTTTATTTTTGTCCTTACCAAAATAGCCAGCTGGTGAAGAGGAGCAGCCCCCAGAGGGTCTGTTCTCACCTTATCTTCTCTGTATTTCCAGTGACTTTGCCAAATCGGTGGAACTGTGTTGGGCATCTTTTAATACAGACCTCACGGCTAACACCTAGGCCAGTCTTGGCCAAGTTCTGGTTTGGCTCTCTAAATACAGTGTTATTCTTCAACGAAAACTCGATTTCTTTCCTGTAAGCCGTTGGACATATGAACGCATAATAGGTGACCTCTGAGTGGTAATTTCATAAATTCTTGGTGAAATGAATTGTATCCGATCAATATATCCATGGATTCATCACACTTTTTGAGCTGCGAGGGACTTTAAGATGAATCCGGTACAGCTCTGTTAGTGGAGGAAACATTCATTTTAACTGCATAGTCAGTTCTCAATTAACAAGGGTAATGGAGTGGAAGGAGGTCAGTGATAATCAAAAATCATGGTGAAAATAAAATTATAGTCAACACTGGATTTTCTGGGGGCTGATTAACTGGCTTGTGAATTAATTGAGGTTAAGACACAGTGGACCCTAGGATGTCATCACCTTGGTAATCGGTCAACAGGTGCTCACCACCTGGCCTCCACCACCCCACCCTGTCTGACCCAGGGAGGAGAAGGGCTTCCTGGGGGCTAGATCAGGCAGAGCTGGCTAACCTTGGCAGGATTGGTACCGTGACAGCACAGATACCGGTCTCGGGACATAAGTGAGGGCTGCTTTTGGGGCTTGTCCCACCTGCCTGCTGAGCTGTGGTTCTCAAACTTGAGCTGTATCATCACACCTACCAAGACCCAGACTGCTGGGCTCCAGCGCCAGTTTCTGACTCAGCAGGTCTGGAGTGGGGCCTAAGAATTTGAATGTCTAATAAGGTGCCCAGGTGATATTGATACTGCCAGCCCAGGGACCGCACTCGGAGACCTGCTGCTTTCCAAACCATTCTTTCCATCCCAGCTGCGCGTGCGCGTTGTCCGCGGAGCTTTTTTAAACCTACTGATGCCCTGGATACGCTTTGGCTCTGGAGGTGGGACCCAGGTTTGGGTGTTTTTTAAAACTCTAAAACTCCCAGGTGATTTTAATGTGCTTCCGGGATTGACTACACTGCTCTCGGACTACACTGCTCTCGGGATTCTTCCCCTACCTCAGTCATCTGCATACAAGGGCCATGATTTTTTCTATATCTTAACTCCTTGTATATGTAATACTGCTTTAAATGAAGTTTTGTCATGTAAATACATTCATTTAAAAAGCAAACTATAGGGTCGCCTGGGTGGCTCATTCAGTTGAGCAGCCAGCTCTTGGTTTGGCTCAGGTCAGGATCTCAAGGTCCTGGGATCAGGCTCCACTGATCAGGGAGTCTGCTTGAGGATTCTCTCTCTCCCTCTGCCCTTCCCTCTGCTTACATGCTCTCTCTTTAAAATAAATAAATCTGATCCTCTGGCCACGAGAGAAAAAGATCAGAATACAAGTGTGAGTGACTTCACAACAGAATAACCTCAATTAGGGGATCACTTTCCCTTTAAGAATCAGTCAATAGGAGAATACATAAACCCTGGTATAGCCCAGGAGTGGAATACTGCTCAGCAAGGAGAAGGAAAGAATTGCTGTTGGACACAGCGACCTGGGTGAATCTCAGACATTACGCTAAGCCAAAGCCAGACGGGACCATACACAGTATGAGTCCATTTATATTGAGTTCTAAAACAAGCAAAACTAATCTATGTTGGAAAAAATTCAGAATTGGGGTTGTTTGGGGGAAGGGGGACAGGGAGATTGGGAAGGGACAGGAGAGGAGGGCTTTCTAGGGTGATAGGATGTTCTGTATTTTCATAAGGCTTGAAGTTACGTGGGTGCGTGCATTTGTCAAAACATGTTGAATGGTTACCCTCAAGATGTGTGCATTTGGTTATATGTTCAAAAAGAAAAAAGAACACTGAACAAATAAGGAACTCCAGCTAATGATATGCATGCCAGAGTGTTCAGGGAGAAGTGCGCTGCTATCTGTATCTTACTTTGAAAGGCATCAAAAAAAAAAAAAAAAAAAAAAGGAATGGATAGAGGGGTAGGTATGGGACCGAGCAAGCATAATAAAACCATTTGTGGTGGAATCTAGGTGGGGGGTATCCAGGTGTTCATTTAAAATTCTCTCGACTTTGCAGTATGTTTGAAAATCTTTCGCATTAAAGATTGGGGGGAAATGGACATAGACCTTCAGAAGAACAAACACGCGTTCCACCCGCATGCCTGAGCTCTCCAGCCATTGCCACTCTGGTGGGTCTTGCAGAAGACAGATAGGCTGGAGGATTAGAAGGGTGAGCCAGGAGGGAAGGACGGCGTCCTTAAGAGAGGCTGCTGAGCTGGGAAAGGAGTGTGGCTCCCCTGTGCTGGGCCCGCTGCAAGAGGAGAAAGCAGAGGGCCCTTCCTTCACCTGTGCCGTGGCCTGGAGAGTCCCTCGGGCATTGCCTTAGTCATGAGCCCTGAGAGGGGCCATGCGGCGGCTGTGTTACATGTGATCCGCAAACACCACCCGGGCTGGACGCTACCACAGAAAGGTTGGTACGAGTGAGGAAGAGAGGAGCCTTCCCCAGCTCCCCCAACCAGCAGCACTCCCAAACATGTTGCCCCAGTGTCTCACTGGATATCCTGAGCCCAGATGTGGCTGGGGGGAAAGTGGGGTGCTGGGCCATGAGCTTACCATCATGGGGCTCAGGCAGGTGCAGTGGCAAGGGCAGCCTTCTCAGGCCTGGGACTGGGCTCTCGAGAGGGCCCCACTGACCAGGGACCTGTTGGGCCCTCCCCACCCTCAGCAAACCCCCATGATACACCACAGCACACCCACAACACAGCTCCCCAACACCCCCTGCCCCCACTGTAATCCCATAGGACAATCCCAACACCAACCTCAGGTCACACCCTCACAGTAGACCCTCACAGCCCATCCACCCCACGATATACCCCCACAGCATAACCCCCCTGAAACATCCCCCCCCACAACATGATTTCCACCACACACTGTGCAGTACAGCCCCTCTATCACCTACACTTGACCCCCCCCCACACATCCACAGTACACCTCCCCAAGACACACTATAGACCCATCCCCGTGGCAGATTCCCCCCCACAGAAGCCCCCATAGCACCCTTTATAGCACATGCTCCTGTATGGCACCCCGGCAACCCCCCCCAACAGCCACAGCATACTCCCCACTGTGCACGCACCCCTGTGATACGCCCCTGCTCAGCTTTGAGTGGAAGCCCCCTTGCCTTTGCTATGGAGGGAAGAGCACCTGCACATTAATCTGCTCTTACCTCTCCTCACTCAGGCAAGGATTTTGAGAGACACAGAAAGGAGAGCATTTTACTCTTGAGGGAAGAATTTATGGTTGATATCTAAAGGATGGTTAATATGCCGATTACATCTATTGTTTCCTGCAAAAGTGAATGGCCCATCTTGAATACTAAAGAGCAAGAGCCTGGGGCGGGCATAGAAGGGCAGTCTGAGCCCTTCTAGGTTTCTGCTACTTCAGAGGCAGTAGGGAGTGAAATGACCTGGCCTTTGTGACCAGACAGGAGCTGGTACTTGCTCTGTTTGTCCTAGTGCCGCATCTCAAGCCAAGCCCTGAGCTTCAGAGCCCCAAGCTTCAGTGTCCCCGTCAGAAACAAAATGATAGTACTTCTCCCCACAGTGTTTGCAAAGATGAAAGATAATGCAAAAGATAGTATAGTAACAGGCACAGTAGGTGTGCTGCCAAAATAGGACTTAGTAGACCTGAAAAGTGCCTAGTGCATAAAAAGTGCCTGGTATGGTTAACTGTTAGCTCTTTTCACTGTTAACTATTATTATTGATTTACTGTGATAGTGATTTATTATTGTCATCCACGAGGGTTTCAAGTGTGAACAGAGCAATATTTGGAACTTCCACAGCTACAATGCTAAGAGTTTTTGCTTTGACCACAAATGTCATTCTGAACATTTAAGTATATGCTTGGGGTTTTTTTTTCCCCCATGCCTGATCCCCCACTAGAGTGAGTGCCTTGAAAGCAGGCACTGTGCATACCCTCGTCCCCAGGACTGAGCACAGTTGCTCCTGGGAGATGTTAGGAATTGGATGATTGGCACTTTTTCTTGATGAGCAAGTCATCCCAATATTAAAACTGTTTGGCTAGTCCGAGCTCTGCTTTTAAAACAAAGTCACCAGCAGCACCTTCAAAGCTACAAAGCCACGGTCGTGTTCTCATTTACATGCTACTCTGTCAATTAATGTCAATGCCAATTAAATGGGGCATTAAGCTGCTAGTAGGCGTGCAACTCTGCGTGCTAGCATCCTCTTCACTTCAGTTAGTGACCTGAATTCATTGCCTCCCATCCCTTGCCAAGGCTCTTCCTCACACCCCCCCCTCCCCCCAGCCAGCCCCAGCCGGGACAGACAGCCAGCCAGCCAGACATGGCTCTGCGCTGTGTCTGGTTTAGGAGCGGGGTCAGTGATGACAGTGAGTGTGGCTGCATCCTGGTGAATCCCAACCATAGTATGACCATAGTTACTGGAATGCATCTGACTAGCGACAACCCCATCTTTAATAAATTCCTCCTGGAAGCAGGAAAAGCAAGTGTTAGTGCCCAGGAGTGCAGGGGACGTGTCTGTCCCTAAAGCATCCCATCTTCAAGAAGTCATTGCCGACAGCCCTTGCAGCAGTGGTTTGGCCCCAGAGGGGCTCTCCCCTGGTTTGCTGCAGGCTGGGCCCTGTTTTAGGTAAACCGTTCATGGCGAGCAAATGTACCTCTCCAGAAGGCCTGGTCTCACACAGCCCACAAGCTTGCATTTCATTTTTCAAACTCTTGCTATCATATTGCCGTTGGCAAAAGCTGCAGTGCTTAATTCTTCCCTCCCTCTGTGGCTCAGCACTTCAGTCATTTAAAAGTGCTTCTTTTCCTTCATCTAGAGAAGTAAAAATAATTATAATAGAAAATGGGTAATTTGCAGCTACAGTGCCAGGCTGATAATCAAAAACTTGTAAATGGAAACATGAACATATGTTTATCACTTCTTGAAATTAGAATGCAGTTGAAAGTAGCTGTGGCCTGGAAGAGGGCATTGTGGAAGGGAAAGAGACTCCCTTGTTCTTTTGTCTCAAGAGCAGTTGAATAAAGGAAGATGTCCCTGGGCGCTGCTCAGCTGTTGGGTGGACCCTCAGGTGATCGCTTGTGGATTGATCACTCCCCTGTGTAAAATCTTGTAGGGGCTCCCCAGCCACCACCATCAGGATCAAGTTTGATCTTGTCAATGGAGAATACAAGGCCTTTGGCAACCTGGCGGTGAAGAACCTTGTCATACCCCCCTCCCCCAACCTTGGCTACTGTGTTGACCCTCTTGCAGCCAACACACGCCCCGTGGCCTTCCACAGGCTCAGGCTTTGCAGATGCTGGTACCTCTTCCCACCTCATTTATCTGCCTAACTCCTGTTCATCCTTCAAAACCCAAAACACCTGTTGCTTCCCCTGGCAGCCTTTCATGCTCCCTTTGTGTCCTTCCCTCATCCTGGCTGGGCTGGAAGTACTCCTCTGTGCACACAGGCTCCCTCTGTGTTTGTTTATGCCAGTTCTTACCACACAGGGTTGTGAACATTGGTCAGCCCGTCTGCCCCCTTACCAAAGATAGGTGAACCGTCTAGGCAGAGGGTAGCTTCTCTGGCTGTCTCCCCGGTTCCTGGCGTACTGTCTGACACATAGTAGGTACGGACTGATGTTTACGGAATGAAGGAATTATTAATGGCAGTGGAGTTTGGAATAATTTTCAAGTTTGTCTTTAAAAAGCACAGTTATCACATAGTCATGGATAAAATAAATCCCAGAATGCATTCCACAGCCAACTGGAATGTTTGGATCCTCTCTGTCCATGTTCCTTTTGGTGATGAGTTAAGGGGTGGATCATGAGGTCAGCCTGCCCAGGTTTCAAGTCAAAAGTAAAACTGGCCTGAGAGACATCATGGTTTCACTTCTGTCTTACGTCCTGCGTGCCTGTGTACCACAATCAGAACAGCAAAGTGTTCACTGCTTTGCATCTTATTTCTGTGATGAAATTGGAGGGATTGAAGGCCACATTTCAGATGCTTTCAGCATGAAAAGGTCAGTCACTAATGAAATGTCTGTGAGCCCAGGGAGCGAGTTTTTGTCCATTTATGCCCTCGCTCTGTAAGCCGGAGTCCAGCTCTCTGCCTAGTGAGTGGGCACGTCTGCCAGCCTCTGGGTTTCTCATCACCGCACTTTGAGTCAATTCCAGACTCATGGGTCAGTAGGAGTGCAAGTTTACATTTAAATTAGGCCCCTGGTTTCCAGTTGACTTAATTTTTATCAGCTGGTTAACTTGCTGGAGGCTTGCTTTTAAGCTAATCAGGTACTTCTCGTGCCCCAAGCCCTGGGGAAGGAGGGGGTAGGTATGGCTCCTGCCCTAAGGGCCTCACCTGTAAGCCACTCAGGTAAAGTGGGGACGTTCCAGAGCCATCCCTGGCCTCGGGCTGTGCCATCATGGGACTCTGTGGTGTGCCGCGTGCTCTGCCAGCTCCAGGGATCCAGGGAAGAGAGAGGAGAGGCACCTGAGCTGGGAGGTGGGGGGGAGAGGTGCCGGTCACACTTGCCACTGACCAGATCTCTTCACTTGTCTCCATCTCCCTGACCTGAGAACCGTGCGGCTGGACTGGGTGGATGAGGTCAGCCTGCCCAGGTTTCAAGTCAAAAGTAAAACTGGCCCGAGAGACATCATGGTTTGGCTTCTGTCACTTTGTCTGGGTCCCCTGTGTCTGGGTCTGAGTTAGGACACATTGCTTGACTGTGTGATGGGCGGTGAGTGAGTCCAAGTAGGGAGGGGAGGTATCTGGCAGCCTGGATTTGCCAGAGGAGTCTCTGGAGCTGAGGAAGGGCTGCTCTATGAGCAGGCTCATTTCTCCATTCCGCCAGTGTTTCCCAAGGCCAGATTACGCTCTGGTCCTGTGCTAGACAGAGGTTATAAAAGCAGTGAGCCGAGCCGGGCTCTCGGGGCCCGGAGTTGGTAATCCAGTGGGGGCGGCGTGCAGGTGCAGTCCCTCGCTCACCTGCGCACGTGCCCTAGCACTGCAGGCCCCAGGCGGGTGTGCTTCACGGACCAGGCAGTGCTTCTTCCCAAATGTGTCCGTGCCCGGTGTGCTTCGTAAGTACACATAACCTTATTAAACATTAAATATTATATAACCTGATGGATTGTGAGTATAAAAGGAAAGAATAGGGTTTTTTGAGTAATGAATGCTTTGAAGAGACTTGAAAAGGTGAGAGTGGCTTCCCCCCGCCCCCAATCCCCCTTCCTCGTTCCGTGGGGTGTTGAGGGAAGAACTGGACTGTCAGATTGGTGGTGGCAGAGGCAGGGGAATCCAAAAGTCAAGCCCGATTCCATCCTTGTGTTCTTCCTGTGCATCCTCAGCTGCCCTCTTCACCTGAAAGAACCTGGAATGGGGAATTGTCACAGCCTGATGGGGTTTGTGAAAGCTCAGTCCCTGCTCCAAAAACAAAGTCTATGCCCTGCATCAAATCACTTACTTGTATAGGTTTACTTTCAAGCAAAACCTCGCTTAGACAGTTTTTGGTTGACTCCCTGCTTTGACATCGGTTTCCGCTCTACCAGCCAGCCAGAGTTGGGTAAGAGGGCTTCTGGGGCACCTGGGTGCTAGGTTCCTGCTGGGCTGGGGCAGGGGCCTTCCTGCTAGGAGCTGAGGTTTATGGGGCCACCTCTCTGCCTTGTCAACAGCTTGGGGTCCAGCCAAGGACAGAGGGGAGCAGGGGAGGGACGAGTTCCGGCGTGCATTTGGGACAGGCTGGACAAGGGAGTGCGGAGTGGGACACCTCTGTGAGGAGGTAGCCCAAAGGATGGGAGGAAGGCCAGGGTCCTGCATTAACAGAGGGATGGAGAAGGGAGGTCCGAGAAAGAGTGAAGAAGCAGAGTATATAGGATTCAGTGATGCACGAATTGTAGGGCTCCATTACCTTCTCTTTTTTTTAAGATTTTATTTATTTGAGAGAGAGAGAGAGCGCGCACGAGTGGTGGGGAGGGGCAGGGAGAGGGAGAAGCAGGCTCCCCGCGGAGCAGGGAGCCCGATGCGGGGCTCGATCCCAGGACCCTAGGATCAGGACCTGAGCCGAAGGCAGACGCTTGGCCAACTGAGCCACCCAGGCACCCCACGGCTCCCTTTCTTTCAAGGGGGCCAGAATCACTACCACACAACTTACTGGATGATGGTGCTGTTCGTTTTTGAAAAATTAGCGAAGGGGATATGGATAAACTGAGGGGATGGGAGCATTCCGGGTGGAGAGAAGAGCCCCAAGGAGAGGACGGAAGCAGGTGGCTCCCGACCAGGTGCCTACGTCATATATTCGGCAAACACTTACTAAGCACCTTCTGTGTACTGGGTTGAAGGCCAGGAATGCGAAGAACAAGCATGTTGGTCTCAGGCATAGAGGAGGAAGAACCTATCCAGGAGGCTCTTCCACCTGACGCCGCCGTAGACAGGGCTGATGATACGGGGTGAGGAGCCACACTTGTGGAGAAACGGGGCGTCATGGCAGGCTGAGTTTCAGGAGATGATACACGGGGGTCCTAGGGGGCCAGGCCCCAGACAGAGGCCAGAAATTCACCTTAGGAAGTCGAGGCGAGGTAGGGAATGGAGGCAGAGGTCAGGCTAAAAAGAGGACTTTCAGGGGTACGGACGCAGAAGGAGAAAGGGTTTTGGGGTCTCAAATGCAGCCTTTATTGCACGCAGGATTCTGATTGAGGAAAACAGGAACCAGAGAGCCGCTGATAAACGATCTGTTTGATTGCTCAGAAAATAATGGCTTTAACTCCAATGAGCATTTTATAGTTTCTGAGCATTTTATGGTTTTCTATTATTTTTTAATTAAGCAAGTTTTTTTTTTATTAGGAGGTTTTTAACAATATCACTTTTGTCCCTTTTGCATTATTCCATGACTCATTGGAAGGTGTGAGGTTTTTTGCAATGACGTTTTTTTAAACCATCCCTAAGTCTCATTTTATTTACAGGATCACCTCTTAGGAACCTCTTAATCCATGCCTAAGTATTTTTATAAAGTGGAATAGACATGGGAAATGATGGGAAAACACTAATAAGGTGACATTTCTGAAGCGGTGATTCCTTACATTGGCACGTGTGGCATGTCTTCCCCCTTTTAACATCTCCATTGTTTCCATAAAATCGGGGGAAACAGTTTGTCACGAACTCATTTTGCACTTTGAATTCTTTTTAATCGTCTCTTGAGTGAATGCGCATCTCACTGGTTAAGCGCATTGAGCTCCTGTTGTTCATTGCATTTGCTTGCGGACTTCTCGAGCTGCCACCAATGCTGTGTGTTTGTTCTTGGAGAGGCACAGCTGCATTTGCATCCAAAGTGATGCCCAGCCTCTCTCCAGGGTGGGGAGGGTTGGCGATTTATTGGATCTCCATCCCCTCTCCTAGGAAAAGAGGCTGCTGGGCATCTGTTCGCTTTTGCTCTCAAAATTAAAGTGAATTTAATATGGTTTTGAGAATTGTGCAGCCCCACTTAAGCACCGTGCTGTTGAGGACCTGGGAATTGGAGCTGTCCATCCCCCCGTCCCCCCAAGCACGGGCTCCCAGCCCCTTGCAAAAATGAGAAGTGCTGTTGTCACCTTGTGCACACCCAAGAGAGACAGCTTGAGAGCCTGTGGTGTGAGGGCAGATTCCAGCTCTCTCCTCCTTGCTAGGTAACCTTGAATGAATTAGTTCACTTTTCCAGCCCCGGTCTCCTCCTCATCTGCAAAAGGGGAATAACAGCATCGAATTGAAATAATATGTGTAAAGCAACTAGCAGCTGTGCCCCCATAAATGGTTAGTAATGATACCGTTCTGCTCACGTGCTTCCTTGGTTCCTGCACTTAGAGTCGTTTAGCCTCCCTTCTGGGTCCCCCTGCATTCTGTGGGTAGGGTACCCATACTGCACTGGGTTACGGCTGCTGGCTCATGTGGCTCTTCCAGCAGCCGTGGGCCACCTCTGGGCTGAGATGCTGCTGAATCTCCTGGGGCCCCACACCTGGGCCAGGCACTGGCTGGCTGGGGTAGAGCCCATGGTGCCCTTCTTTCTCAGGCACGGTTCCTCCCAGTATTGCCTCCAGCCTGGGATTTCGAGGCCCTAGCTGAGGACCTCGACCTTTCTCCCTCTGACCTGGAGCTGGGTGGAAGGTGAGGGCTGGGCACAGATTCAGGATTGGGCTCCAGATACACTGTTCTGGGAGGAGCAGAGGATGTGGGCCCCCAGACCATCAGTCAGTGGATGGGTGATTCCTGAACACCAGGGGAGGAGGCGGGGGGGCTGGGGGCCTTCAGAGAAACACTTGCTTTGGAACAGCAGAGGAGAAATGCCTGGAACAGGAGCACTGAGGCATGGCTGTGAGAAACTTTAACAGACCATCAGGGGGATGGGTTGGCAGGGCCAGGGGAGGGGTGAAATTAAGGAAGGCCATTTTGCACCCTTGCGCCAGGATTCTGGTGTTCACTGTCCCCCGGACACAGCCAGCCTGCCCCGGGCCACAGACGTGGACCACCTTACTTCCAGCAGCTGCCTCAGAGGTGCACCCCATGATTCTCAAGAGCCCTGAATCCCATCATCAGCCATCCAAAAGCAGTCCAAAGCCATTGGCAGTGGGTCAGCAGCTTCATCTTCAGATGAACCGCCACACGTGATTAGCTTTCCCTCTCTTAATATCACAGGTGGTAGGCAGGCTTCCTCCTCTCAGAATAACCTCTGGCTTCTGGATCATTTGGCAGGAATATATGTGGAATCATTGGTGGAGTTTTTAATCTGTTTTTTTTTTTTTTTCCCCTTCACATTACTCAAAAATGTACTTTCTTGATCTAAGGCTTGCTGTAAAAACTGCTTTGCAAAAAAAAAGGGGGGGGACTTTTTACAAAACTTAGAGGCGCCAGTCATACAGTGAGATCCGTTATATGGTTTCTCCCTCAGTCGCTCTCTTTTTGTCACAAATGTTTTGTGCTCTGCAGGCCTCTCTATATTATCATTTCTGTCAAAGTTAAACACACAACCAGGTTCCTCCCAGTATTGGAGGAACTCACTGACTGAGTGAGTCTCTGACGTTCTTAGGAATTTTTACAAAGATCATAGGGAGGGTTTCATGACATCTCCAAGCTCTTATTTTCCAAAATGTTTTCCTTTCACAGTAAAAAATGTTCCAAGTAGGACTAAATTGGAAGGTGATTTTATTTATTTTTATTATTTATTTTTTAGAAGATTTTATTTATTTATTTTAGAAAGAGCAGGGAGGAGGAGCAGCGGGAGAGGGAGTCTTAAGCCCCGATATGGGGCTCGATCTCACGACCCTGAGATCCTGCCCTGAGTCGAAACCAAGAGTTAGACGCTTAACCAACTGAGCCACCCAGGCAACCCTGGAAGGTGATTTTAAATAATCACTTCTGAGGTATCGGGGTGAGGAGCGTTTTATGTTTTTTTATGCAACATACTGTGCAGTGGTTTTTTTTATGGTTCCTTCTTGGATCCTGCTATTGAGAGGAAATCAGATAACTCCTTTTTGTAAGTTGAAGTTATGAAATCCTCCCTGAAGGCTTTTAGAAATAAGGTACTTCTCCCCTGGAATGATGTCAGTGACTTCTGCCTCAACGTAGGGAAATGGGAGTAAGAGAATCACTCCAGGTCCTTTCCAGCCTTATTTCTCTGAATTTATTATCTTCTGCATCCCCTGCATTTGTCCCACAGTGCCAGTCTTATGAGGCCTAGGGATGCGGCTCATGTGTCATGAGGCATTCCTTGGATGAAACCTAAAAATCTCCATAACCAAAGAGCTTGGTTTATAAGGCAGTGTCACAGTGTGATAGAAGTCAGCCCAAGCTCCCGTTCTAGCTCTGTTACCTTCATGTGTGACCTTGAATAAGCAACATCACCTCTCTGGTCCTCTGTTTCCTCAATTATAAAATGGGGGGTTTGACCAGGTGTTAACATTCTGCAAATAGAAGCACAAAACCTGCAGCGTTCAATATTTTGATGACCAATGATTAAGCATTGGTCATCTAGATATAGCATTCCCTCTGCTTAAAGAAAAATCCGGCTTCCAATCTTTGTTTTCGTGACAATTTCTTTTTTTTTTTTTTTTAAGATTTTTTATTTATTTGACAGATAGGGAGAGAGCACAAGCAGGCAGAGTGGCAGGCAGAGGGAGAGGGAGAAGCAGGGAGCCCGATGCGGGACTCGATCCCAGGACCCTGAGATCATGACCCGAGCCGAAGGCAGACGCTTAACCGACTGAGCCACCCAGGTGCCCCATGGCAATTTCTTTAAAATGCAGGAGATGAAAGTCTTTCTTGAAATTTGTAATAAGGAATCATAAAATGTCATGACTTTTAAAAATTTGCAGCAAATCTTGGAGAAACATACCTTGAAAAATAAACACTTCATATTATGTGGGGGAGAAAGAGGATTGGTTCCTTTCATTCCAGCAAAAGCAGTAATTTCACTAAGAGCCATCACTTAGCAAATGTTTGTGGAGACCTGTCGCTTTCAGGGCCCTGTGCTCCCCATAGCATGTGTTTGAGATAGAAGTCACGCACACCCTTGCTTTTATCCGAAAGAGAATAGTGCTTGTCATTTCTTGTCAGGAAACTTCATCTTCGCTTTGGGGTTCGGAGACACACTCCCATTCATCTCTTCAGTGCCCCTGATTTGAACAGTGTGGGATCAGTGCGTATTTCCCTTAGCTGTATTAATGCCTTTTTGGTGCACAGTTGATCAACCTGATTGTATATTAATCCAAAACCACATTTCCAGGAGACAGGTAACTGGGAGATCCAAGAGCTCTGCCTTCATGTGTGCTGGAACATGGCTGCGGTGTACTTTGGGGGGCTAAGGAGGGCCCTTTTTCACGGCATAGGGCCTCCCGTCTTGCTATGTGGCTCACCCACACAAAGAGCTGTGCTCAGTAACAAGCAGAGGGATTGTGTGCTCATCTGGTGAGAAAACCACCCTTCAAGGAGGCAGGAAAACCTTTAGAAACATCATGCAGAATTTCTCAGAGAAAGTGTTCAAAAGATAGATTTCCTTTGGCTTTGGTGTAGACCACTGAGTTGGTGAACAGTGGCTTGGCCCCACTCCTGTGGAAAAGACAAAGACACACTTGCCTGGGACTTTGGTCTACTTACTGTGCCTTTCTTTCTTTCCATAACAACCTGGCAGCCCCACTGGGGAGCCTGGTATAAAAACCAAGGTTCTTGCCTCCCGCCCTGCACTATTAGCCAGCTTCCAGGCAGCCTCCAGAAGCCCCAGCTGATCTCTGAAGACCACCTGCAGCACAGTGCTTCTTGGGCACACAGTTCCTGAGGGCCTCCACTGTTTACCTGACACAGGCTCAACAAGGTTCTCAGGGCGCCTCTTTACTGCGCGTCCGTCTTTGCTTTCTTAAAACTACAAAGGGAATACACGCTCAGGGAAAAAGCTCACTCGCATAAAGGAGTCCCAGTATGGCTATTCCTCTCGCTGTCCCTGCAGCAGCAAGCCTCCCCTTCCTCGGAGGTAATAACTTGCTGTCTGCAGAGCACCCATCCAGCGATGTACACACATACAGAGGCGTTCTTATTCTATATTATTTCTGTATTCTACGGCCACAGAGATCGCTTTGTGTAACCAAAATGAGAACACTATCATCCCGTCTGTAACTTGCCCTTTTTTCTTATGCAACATTTACTCATTCATAACCTCTAATGTCAGCATGTGTAGAATTATGTGACTCTTTAATAGCTGCATAACATCATCGGAGACTTAACCATTCCCCTGTTGGTAGACATTTGGGTCTCTAATTTTTCACGATTACAGATAAACCCTCAGAGAACAGCCGTGTAACATATGCTTGCAGGCATCTGGCCATGTTTATTAATAATTCCACTGCATTTATTTAAAGATGTGCCCCCCTGGTACGTACAGATACCAATGCAGCCCTGTCTGAGCTGTGAGGGTAATTTATTGGAAGTCTCTTAAATCCTTGGTACCCCCTTCACACTCACCTAGTCACGGTTTTGCTTTAAGAATGAGACATGTTTTCTTCATGGTCTTAGCACCCTGCTGCAGGAAGGGATGTTGCCTAGAGCTGTCCCCAGGGGCCCAGGCGCGAGGCTGCTGCTTTTCTTCGCCCGTGCACCGGGGACCTGACTGGCCCACGTGCTGGAGGCAGGAAGTGGAATTCTGCTCGATACCATTAAAAGAAGCACAGAGTGTTTGGGATGGTTTTTGTCAAAACTGAAACTCCCCTCTGGCCCCTCTGTTGGGTGTGTTAATTTTCCAGGGCTGCCATCACAAATTACCACCAACTTGGTGCTTTAAAACGGCAGAAATGTATTCTCTCACCATTCTGGAAGCTGAAATCAGAAATCCGTTTCAAGGCTCAAATCAAGCCTTCCCTTCAGAGGGCATCCGTTCAGGGGTGAGCTGGTCCTTGCCTCTTCCAGCTTCTGGTGGTTGCTGGCACTCCGTGGCCTGGGCCTGCATCACTCCAGTCTTCAGGGCTGGCATCTCCAGATTCCTCTCTGCTCGGTCTTCACATGGCCTTCTCTGTGTATGTTCAGACCTCCCTTTCCCTCCCTGAGAAGGATCCAGGTGATTGCATTCGGGGCCCTCTAGACGATCCAGGATAATCTCCCTATGTCAGGGTCCTTAACTTAATCACATCTGCAAAGACCCTTTCCCAAATAAGGTAACATCTGCAGGAACCAGGGATGAGGAGGTGATATCTTTGGGGGACATTATTCAGTCTGTTGCAGTGAGATTTCCAACCTGTTTTCCAACATATTTTAACCGCTGGAGCATGCTTGATGTTTCCTCTGGACTCTTTCAGAAGGGTGTATTTTCATGCATAAGGAAGGCGGAAATAGATGTTCTTTTATTCTGTGCATTGAGAAATGGGCTAGAAGGTCATGGTCAGACAAAATCTCTGACGAGCTCCTTTACCTGGAGAATGCATAGCATGAACCGCATGTACAACTGCTATGAATTAAATTACAAACGTGCCTGTCTTCCCGTTTTAATTTGGAAATATTTCCCTGCATAATAATTTGTATGCCCTAGCTAGAAGTTGAGAAGCCGTCTGTTCTCTCTCCCCCCTGCAGATCAAACCATATCCAGACCATGAAATTCATCTTTTAAATCTGCCCAGAAGAGGTGCATATGAGTGTTCGACTGTTGTCAAAGGCAGTGGAGGGTGTTGGGCAATATTAAAGGCATAGGGCCTGGAGAAGCACATTCCTCTCAGGTGGTTGGCGGCATTAAAATACACAGATGAGGTTCGTGAGCACACATTTAACTGACCGAGTAGCTGCTCTTTCAAACTCTCCAGTCCTCCCTGGGAAAGGCATATTACAGTTTTGGACTTGGCCCTGCCCTTGCCATGTGAATGCTAATGCCTCATAGTTCCATTTCCCAATTTCACAGCAGACCTGCATGCTCACAAATTAAACTGCATCGCTCAGCATTATCATGTACATTCCAGGATTTTGTCCAAAATGGCCCAAACTACTGCCTATTTCAGCAGAACTCCCTTTGGCCACCACCTGTTAATATAGAGACATTAGGACAGCGATTTGAGAGTGTAGACCAGGCAGGTAGAGCACACACGGCCCTGCAGAAGTCCCCGAGCAGACGGCAGTGGCCCCGGGGAATGAGCGTGGGGTGACGTCGGCTGCCTCCGTTCAGACAAAGGGTAGGGCATAGGTGGACCTTCCCCACCAGAAACAGAAAGGTGATGTGGCTGCCAGTCCAGTCCAGCTTCTCATAAAGAATCTTGAGGGGCATCTGGGTGGCTCAGTCGGTGAAGCATCTGCCTCCAGCTCAAGTCATGATCCCAGGGTCCTGGAATGGAGCCCCGGGCTCCGGGCTCAGCTGGAAGTCTGCTTCCCCTCCCCCTCTGCCCCTCCCCCCCCCCCCCCCCGCTCATTCTCTCTCCCTTTCTCAAATAAATAAAATCCTAAAAAAAATCTTGAATGTGAATGACTAGAATTTAAAAAATAACAAATCAATTGAAAGAAGTGAAATAAAGAGAGCCCTGAATATGGCTGTTTTTTGTCACTTTCTGAGTCAGTGAGGGGAGTTTAAAAACGTACCAAAATGCCCACCACTGACTCAAGTTGCCAATCGTAAAGGAAACATAGTGCTCACCTTCCCAAAAGAATAGACTAAACGCTGTTAATTTTTGGAATCAAATACTAAGTGCATATGGCTTTTTAAAAAATTCAACTAATTCAGAAGGGCTTTTAATAAAAAGTTACAGCTCCACCCCTGCCTCCTTGCATACCCCCCGAAGGTAGCCTCTTTGGTTTATTAAAATTGTTTTGGGGGTTACATGCACAGCTCTAAATTGTATCCAGGAAAGATGGCCACTGAGTCCTGTTACAAAAGATAGACTTAACTCATTTATACTCTGCACCCTTCCTCCTTCCTCTCATTTTTGATGGTTCTGTTACTTTTTTATTCTTTTGTTACCTTTTTACTTTTACTTTAAAAAATACACCTTCAGGGCGCCTGGGTGGCTCAGTTGGTTAAGCGACTGCCTTCGGCTCAGGTCATAATCCTGGAGTCCCGGGATCGAGTCCCGCATCGGGCTCCCTGCTCAGCAGGGAGTCTGCTTCTCCCTCTGACCCTCTTCCCTCTCATGCTTTCTATCTCTCATTCTCTCTCAAATAAATAAATAAAATCTTAAAATATATATATATATATATATACACACTTTCAGGGCGCCAGGGTGGCTCAGTCCGGTAAGCATCCCACTCTTGGTTTTGGCTCAGGTCATGATCTCAGGGTCCTGAGATCCAGCCCAAGTGGGCTCCACACTCAGCAGGGAGTCTGAAATTCTCTCCCTCCCCCCTCTGCCCTTCCCCCTTTTTGCATGTGCGCTCGCTCTCTCAAGTAAATAAAATCTTTGAAAAATGTGTGTGTGTGTGTGTGTGTGTGTGTGTGTGTCTGTGTGTCTGTGTATATATATATATACTTTCTCTTGAGTCACAGATGGTAAATTGCCTACCCAATATCCATTCCTCCCTTCTTTACAAACAAACCCAGTTTTGGTGAGAGCATCAGTGTGCTATCTAAAAAACTATACTTTTCAGTTTAGGATTTAGTCAGTTTTATCCTTTGGATAGGGGTGGTCATGTTCCTGGGTTCTGGCCAGGAGTTATAAGCAGAAAGAAAGAAAAGAAATATATATATATATAAAGATATAAGCAGAAGTTGTTGGGTGGTGCTTTAGGAATGTTCTTTATGAGGGCACTGACTCAGCAGGTAGGCCTCTTTTGCCCTTCTTTCTTGGACACAGATATGATGGCTGGAGCTGCAGCAGCCATTGGGTGATCACGAGACAATCTTGAGGGTAGATGGAAGGCATGTTCTAAGAATGACAGAGAAATCTAAAAGGATTCTGGGATGTTGATGACATCAGAGCTACTGCACTATTCCCTGACCTGCCTACCTTCCCAGCTTTTCTAGGAGAGAAGTTTATGCCCTGGCTTGTTTAAAGTACTATTTTCCCCTTATCAGATGCTCAGAACCAAATCTCTTGTTTCTTCTTGGTAAAGTAATCAGTGCCTAGACTCTCCGTGGGGTAAGAGGAAGACGTTGGTAGCTTCTCCCTCTTCTCCCCTCTTCCCTTTCCCCAGCCGCTGCCCATTGGTAGCTGTATTCTTACATTGCCAAGGGTTTAACATTATCTTTCTATTCTGTAGTCACAGTTAAACTTTCTGTGCCTTTTTGCTAGATTGACTCTAAAAGTTGAACACCATGAAATAGGATTTAAATCATTATGACCCCATAAATGCTCACACCAGGGTCAAGTAGCCCTGGACCACTCACAGGGCTCCTAATGCGAGGGTCAGATGTATTTTCTCATATTCCATAAAGAGCTTAAAATTATGTCACATTTTAATTCACATTATTTTTGGACCATGTTATGTCGCTTTTTGTTTTACATGGATTTTTTTTTTTTTTTTTTTTTTTTTTTTTACTGGTTGAGAGAAATGCTTTCACCATAACTGCATTTGACACAGCCTCTCCGGCCTCTCCTCTCTTTTTTCTTAGAGCCCCACACTTCGCTGTCCTCTCCAGCCTGTACAGCTCTCATCCTAGCTTCACCATCCTCCTAGGTTGGATCCCTGTCTTCTACTTTGTTGGGTTTCCTTCCTTGTTTGGCTGGAACACACCCTCAAAGAACTACTTAAGAGTACCTGAGAGGTAAACTTTGAGTCTATTCATATATAAAAATGTATTTCTTTTATCCCCATACTTAATTATCTAGCCAAATAGAGAATTCCAGATTCAAAGTCCTCTTTTCTTAGAAGGATGCAGGCATCGCTAGTTGTCTGTTGCATCTACTATTGCAGGTGAGGGGTTAGATGCCAGTCATATCCTCAGCTTTTTGTCTGTGAACTTTCTTTTGTTTATTCCCTAGAAATCTTTAATGTCTCTTTTTAAAATTCTTAGCATTCTGATATTTCATATCAAGTGTAGTCTCAATTCAGTTGATTTTGGTTGCAAGTCACAGGACACCAACTCAAACTAGCTTAATGTCAAAAAGGGGATTTATTAGTTCATACAATTGAAATGCTCTGGGAAGTATAGACTTCAGGAGCAGTTCAGTCAGGGCTCTGGCTCTTTACTCTGATTCTTTTGGTTTAGGCAACTGGGTAGGTCTCAAAACAATCCTGAAAGAACAGAAAACAAGAAGTCAAGGCAGATTGATGAACAATGCAGTGCAATCAGACCCTGGAGAAGGCTTCACAAAGGAGACCTTTTATTTTAAACTTGTAGCTGTGGTAAAGTACGTATATGACATAGACAAAGAATATATATATATATATATATTCAAAGAATATATATGTCTGTCATTCAAAATATTTATATATATATTCAAAGAATATATATATATTCTTATATATATATATACACACACATATAACAAAGAATTTATCATCTTAACAACTTTTAAGTATATAGGTCAGTAATGTTAAGTATATTCACACTGTTGTGCAGCCATCTCCAAAACTCTTTCACGGTGGCAAAACTAAAACCATACCCACTACACAACTCCCCATTCCCTCTTCCCTCCAGCCCCTGGTATCCACCATTATACTGTCTCTATGAATTTGATTACTCTAGATGGTAGTGAAGTATATATGGGATCATGCAGTAGTTAAACTTTTTGTGACTGACTTATTTCATGGAACATAATGTCCTCATGTGGTAACATATATCAGGTTTTTTCCTTTTGAGGACTGAATTATATCCCATTGTATGTGTATTATATATATATATATCAAAAACATATAAAATATATATTATATATACCAAAAATAGATAATATATATATATTATATATATAAACATTTTGTTCATCTGTGGACACTTGGGTTGCTTACACCTTTTGGCTACTGTGAATAATGCTGCTATGAACGTGGATGTACAAGTATCTGTTCATGTGGCTGCTTTCAGTTCTTTCGGGTATATACTCAGAAGTGGGATTGCTGGATCATGGGGTAGTTCTATTTTTAATCTTTGGAGGAACCTCCATACTGTTTTTCACAGTGGCTGTACCAGTTTGCATTCCCACCAGCAGCGTACCGAAGTTCCAGTTTCTCCACATCCTCACCAACATTTCTTTTTCTTTCTTTCTTTCTTTCTTTCCTTTCTTTCTTTCTTTCTTTCTTTCTCTTTCTTTCTTTCTCTTTCTTTCTTTCTTTCTTTCTTTCTTTCTTTCTTTCTCTTTCTTTATTTTTCTTTTTGATAATAGTCATCATAATGTATCTAAGGTAGTATCTCATGGTAGTTTTGATTCGCATTTCCATAGTGATTAGTGATGTTGTGTGTCTTTTCATGTGTGTATTGGTCATTTGTGTATCTTTGGAGAAATGTCTATTCAAGTCCTTTGCCTGTTTTCTAATTGGGTTGTTTTTTGTCATTATCACAATAAGGAGACCTTCTGTGGTTGGCCTAATGTGTGCTGAGTGCTGGGGAAGCAAAGTTTAATAGGTAGAAATGGGTAGAGAGGGCATTCTAGGCAGAGAGGCCAGCAGGAACAAAACAGAGATGGCATTGGGGGTGTGTTCAGCAGGCTTCCTCGAGTCACCAGGCGGTGTTGGACCACCGTGGGCGAGCACCCAGCACTGAAGCTGGAAAGGCACAGCTGTCCCCACCTGTGGAGAGGAGGGAGAAAGCTATACCAAAGGCAGTCCCCCTGAGGCACCATTGAGAGTATAAAAGTCCCACTAGATACATAGCTACTCTCAGAAAGGTCCCTGCAGTTGGTGCCTGTGGGGACAGTGGATGCAGTTGAGAGGGGTCTGCAAAGAGGCCCAGGTGGCAGCTTCCCCTGAGGTCACAGTGTCAACCAAAAATCATATTTGCTCAAAACAGTCCCTGGAAGATTCCCAGTACAGCTCCACGTTGGAGTTCAACATACCATCCCTCCCCAGGTCCCGCAGAGCAGGATGTCTTCCAACACAGATGCAGTCTCGGGTCAACTGCAGCCCAGGTGAGGCACCTGCCTTGACTTCAGGGGCCACGTGATGTAGAAGTACCTGTCTTTACACACTGGAATCACACAAAAGTGTACACGCTGTGAGGGGAAGGCAAGAACTGAAGCCTCCTGAGATCTATCTGTTTGGATGCGTGAGGACACAAGCAGTTGAATAAATGACCAGCAGTAGCTGAGGCAATAAAGACATTTTAGCAGTTCCCATAATAAAGTCTAGAGAGAGGCTGTACTAGGTTATTGCAGTGACTTAATGAGACCACGTCTCTGGGTTGCCCTTCACCGCTACAGTTCTCTAGGCCTTCCCTTCGTGGTCACAGGAGGGCTGTGGCAGCCCCAAGCATCACACCCCCACACCACAGCGTCCAGGGCGAGAAGGGGCGGCAAAAGGACCTGCTGTCATTGCGCTTCCAAAATCTTTCCCGTTGGCCTCCAGGCACTACCTCCTGCGCCTCGCTGGTCAGGACTGGGTCACGTGCTCGTGACTGACCAATCACGGGTGAAGGCAGAGGCCTGCCACGGTGGCTGTGGTGCTATGGTTTCTGTCTGGATCTGTGCCCCTTGTCGCTGAAGCTGAACAAAATCAGGGTTTGTTTTGTGCTTAAGATTTATTTATTTTAGAGGGAGACAGAGTGCAGGTGAGTAGGGGGAATGGCAGAGGGAAAGATAAAGGGAGAGAAGCAGAGTCCCCGCTGAGCGCGGAGCCCCACCCGGGGCTTGATCTCAGCACCCTGAGAGCATGACCTGAGCAGAAATCAAGAGTCCGGGGCTTAGGGGACTGAGCCACCCAGGTGCCCCCCAAATCAGGTTTCTTAGCAAGGAGAAAAGAGTTGCGGTGCTGCAGATGCTCTGCCACATCACACTCCCCCTGGAACATCTGCTCATGGAAGACAGTGAGCTTAAATCATTTCATTCTGGCTATATTTTATTTCACACTTAAATTATTATTTTATTGATTTAGTGAGGCCAGCACATGTAAGAGAATTTACACGAGCTAGAGGCCTTGTGGGATGAAGCTTCACCGTCTTTAAAAATTGCAGAGTTGATACCTCCAAATGTCTGCATCTGGCTTCACCCCCACCTCTGGGCATCTAGTGCTCTTTAGTTCTCCTGGCCTGATTGGATTCTAGCTCTGCCCATTCACCTTGTCCCCTGGGGCCAGGACCCTCCTTGCTTTCACCTCTGGGCAGCCTCTCTGCTCCAGCCCCATGCTGTGGTGTGCACACTCATGGATCACCTTGTGTCACAGGAGTCTATAAAAAGAACCATCAGCCAAAGTGTGTGCCAGATAAATACATTACTTTTTCAGAAATCATAGAAGCAAGTTAACCTCTTTGCTGGTTTTTAAGTTCATATATAGTAAAGTAAATCAAAAGTCCTGACTTTGTGGGAGGGAGCCTGATGCAGGTCCACTGGAGTGTTGTGTGTGACCTGGTGGGCTTTTTCAACTGCTCCAACCCAGGCCTGAGTTGGCCAGAAATCCCTGATTCTATACTATGCATGGGTGGATGTGCTCAAATAGTGGCTTCATTTATCCCCTTCTTGGGGAGGAACAGGTAGAGTCTATCATGGACATTGGTGTCTTTACACAGGTTTGGCACATATGAATCCTGTTCCCTAACTCTGTGATGGAAGTTTCCCCCTCCTCTGAATGCAGGGTAGGAGATGTAGTCCTAATGTGTCTCTTTAGTTCATCTTCACAGCCTCCATGGATGAGCTTGGATTATCCTCATTTTATAGAAGACTGAAGGGCTTGTTCAAGGTTGCAGAGCTTGTAAATGCCAAGCCTTTTCCATTGCAGAGGTCCCCCCCCATTGCAAGCACAGGCAACCTCAGTTCAAGGCCAGAAGAAGTGCCCCATGCCCTTCACGGTCTGAGTGCACATATTCTTGTGTGCAGGAGAAATGCGTGGGCTTTTTTGGGGACATGGGCTGGGAATGATCTGCCACTCCTGCTAGTGGATTCTGAAGCAGTAAACTGAGAGAAGAAACAAAATAAGGTTTGTTTAAGAATGACGGGGACTGCAGGTGTTTCTATGAACTGCCCACTCTTTGGGCCTAATTTCCAGCCAGCACAAAAGCACTTGTGCATAACATTAAATATACGTGGGATGAACTTGGTTAAAATTTTTAATTAATCACATCCCCAAACCCGGGTCTGTTCTGATTTCATAGATCACTGCCGAGATTTGCAGTTATCTGTTCATGACTGTGGCAGTCTGCTTATAGCTCAATAAAGAAGGGAAGATGAGCCGCTTGTCTTATAATTTCTGGAGGAAATTCTATTACATGAAATGGGAAAGGATTGCTCTGGACTTGGTTGTGTTGTACCCAGTGAAATTCCCAAGTGAATGCTTATCCTTGAGCAGCAAGGCTCCTGCCTGTATGTCCCCTGCCGTGGCTCACTGGGCCTCCACTGGTCTCTTCTGCCTTCATGGAGAGCCTGGCCAGCTTCCCACCTTTCCAGGCATTTTGGGATCTTCCTGTCAGCTCCTATTGCCCTGACAAACTTGATGGCAGTGGCAGCTTATGTTCTTTTTTAGTGAATCAACAAGCAAGCTAAACAAAGTTGCCTTCTTTGTTAGAATTTTTGTATTTGATTTCAGGGCTGGTCCTAAAATTCTGTCCAGGGGGACTTAGGATGAAATGGAAAGCAGTTAGATGGAGCAGACCCAGGGAGGGGGTTGGAAGGAAGTGATGAGGCTGATGAAACAGGCTATGGCCAGACTGTAAGGCACATGCATGCCACACTGAGAAGTTTCATTACCCACAATGCATATGGGTGACAGGGGAAGCAGGGAACCATTTGTGCGTGCTAAAAGATCCCTTGGGCAGCTACCAGAGATGGGCCAGGGAGGTGACACTGGGGAACCCCAGTCCAAGCCAGGGACTTCAGAGTTTGAGAGACGGATGGATAATAAACATAGTGCAAAGGTGGAACTGATAAGCTGTCAAGGAGAGAGAGAGAAGAGCCCAGATGGCTGCCAGTTTTGTTCTTTGAGAACTAGAAGGGCCATGGTGCCATCCGCTGCCATCATTATGGACAGCTCTGCGTTTCTCTGCCATACAGGGAATCTCCCAGGTCTGTAGAGGGTGTGGGACTGCTTTTCCCAACACTCACTGTGGCTCATTGCCCACTGCTGGACTGGAGCAGGACCCCGGACATGTACTCTGGATTCAGCAGGGGCAAAGCAGGGAATGGACAGAGGAATCAAATGATGGCTCTAAGGTGCAAATCAGGACCCTGGGTGCAGCCCAGCCAAGACAGCAGACAGAATTGATGAGTTGAGAGCAAAATTCAAGTCTAGAAGAGAGCTGACGCCCCAGATTGGGAGACAGAAATCTGCATCAGGAAAAGCCAGGAAGTGTTGGGCATTGGAAGCAAGAATGGAGGTGTTTCGGCCTAGACCATGCCAGGGGGTGACCAGTGCTTTCTGGCTCTCATTTTGATCTACTTTTCACTTTTACCTTGTCCCCCAGCGAGTAAGGTGAATAGTCCTTATTTGCATTCCACTCTGCATTAGACCCCGTGGGATCCCTGCCCTCAGGGATTTATAATCTGTGAGGCAAGAAAAGAGTAGGGACTCAATAGTGCAGAGTGTCACCTTTAAGAGGTCAGAGGATGGAACAGTGACTTCTCGGTGGGCTACCGGGGGAAGCTATGTGGGACAGCTGGCAGGAAAGAGAGCACCTGGCTCTAGGAAGTGGCATAAACAGAAGCCCAAGAAGCAGGACCACTCAGAAGACCCGTCTAGAACAGCAAGTGGTCTTAGCTTGGGGAGGACACGGAGCATATGTAGGGAATAGAGCGGGAGGTCGGGAGACAATTAGGAGAGGCGGAGTGGGGCTAAAATCTCCAAAGTTCTAATGCCAGATGAAAGGCATGGCTGAGCAACTCCATGCCAGTGGAGAACAGATTGCTGAAGATTTTATCACTGGCTTGGCATAAAGGCCCAGGTTTTAAACAGTGCTTGGTGCGTGGTAGGCACTGAGTAGTTTATTGCAGTAGTTTCAGTGACTTAACCCAAACTTTAGGGCTGTTCATCTGTTTAGCATGTCGAGAAGAGATTGGATTGGGGCCGAAGTGGTGGGAGGGAGAGGGTTCCAGAGTTTCTCTCACCAAGTGTGGAAGCTATCAGTGGGGGTGGGATGATAGGGTCTGTCCAGCCCACATCAGCAGCCCCTCTCTTGGACCAACATTGTGCATTGGTGTGAGCCCCACTGACCATGTCTGTACCATGGGACTCTGTCCAGGCTGAGACTGTGGCACTGCCCTGTCCCTTGTCCACCCTGAGACCTCATGTTCAGCTCTTCCTTTACTTTATGTGATGGCATAATGGTGGCCTTCCCATGATTCCATGCTCCTGTACTGCTGTACCTTTAGTGGGGAGGGGAACTAGGATGACCAGAGCTCGTTTCTCTTGTCTGCAATTTTTTAAAAATCCTCACTTATACCAGAAGATAATAAAATCCGGTAGTAGGATGGGTCTCAGTAGTGATGGAAAGTGAAGACCTCATGTGGGGAATATTGGCCGTACTTGGAGGTTCATTGTATTGGGAGGACATAATGAAGGATGAAGAGATGTCATAGCTAACTGGCATGTTTTGATTGAAAGGGACTAGAAAAACAGGGGAATCTTTTTAAGACAAGGGGTTTGGGCAGCCGGAAGAAGGTGTGGGAGACTGAGATTTCTGTTTTGAAGGCAAGGAAAAGAGCTGGTATTTCTGGAGAACCTCCTGTGGGCCAGGCACTGTGCTACGTACCCTGCATGGGTCCATTCTGATTGACCTTTATAACAATCTGAGGAGGTGTAGTTACCTCCATTTTCCAGATGGGTCACTGAGGCTCGAGTGGTTGATTTACCATAGTAGACACAAGGCTGTTCACCAAATATTTCTGTGTCCTGAAGGTGGAGAGCTAGAGTCGATTGTATTTTCTAACTCACTGAAGTTGGGTGGGGTAGTTGGAAGTGACACGTGCCCGTGTGAGGCAACCGTACAATACAGTTGCTGGTGAGGGACCTTCTAGAGCCCCTTTTTTCCCCTCTGGTACAGACTGGCCATCTTCCAGGTAGTGACTGCTCCATCGGCTTGAGTCCTGGATTGAGGGAAAAACATGCTACAGAACAGAGCCCCAACCAGCATGGAATGCACATGTAATAGGAACATGAAACAAACCTTTATTGTTTTAAGCTCTTGAGATTTGGGGATTGTAACGTACCTCATCTGGACTATCCCGACTGATAAAAGTCAAGGTCACTCAGTTCGGAAGTCTTGCCTAGTTGGCTTTGAATCCATGTTTATGTGGCTTGTTACCAAGCCAATGCCAGGTGGACATCCCTGGGCTCAGGCTGTAGATTTGGTGTCATCTGTACAGTGTGGTAGGGCGGAGAGAGAGAGGCATAGGGATTTGGTCTGCGGGCTTTAGCGTGAGGCTTACTTCCCTTGTGTTCTTTCTCTCCGGAGGGTTTGCGGTCGGCTGCACATGTCCTGCTGCTAAGTAGGACATCTCTCCTGCCTGCCAGGTCTGGTGGTTTGGAGACTTTGGCTTGAGTTTGTTGACAGCTGCACACTCATAACATGGCTAAAAACTTCATAAACTCTGAAGTCTGGAAATAGCCCAAGTGATTTGAGGTTTTGCTCACTTGTAAATGTTTGAGTATTGTGTCCACAAATTGCAATTTGAGTAACTCAATTTTGAGGCACAGCTGTTATTTGGAAAAGACCCATCTAGGAACGCAAACTCCTTGCAAAATGATTGTACTTTGTTTTTGTCAAGTATCAGAAAACCATTAAACTGCCAAGCCATATGGCAAATGCCCACTCAAAGCCGAGTGCCACAGCACACCATAATGAATCCGTTTTGGGGGGGAAGGAGATAGGACAGAGTCTGGTTGTTGTGATCTACAGAAAAGCAGATTCACTGCCACACATTTCAGCCTTCTAGAGTCCTGAGTAAGGATTTTTCCTCCCATGAAAAATTCATATAAAAAATTAAGTTATGATAGATTTTTTTTCCCCTTAGGTGTATTTTCCCTTTCAAACAGTATCCATTTGAGTTTCTGCATATAAAATAGGTTTAACTGGGGCAGTAGAAACTTGTAAAAGTTTACACACTTTTTCATTTCTTTATATACTAGTTCAATAAACATTCATTAGGTATCAGTATATCAGTTAGAATTAGGTTTAACTGCATATAACAGAAAAATAGAAAACAATGGTGACTTCGATTATTTCTCCCCCAGGAAAAAGAAGCCTGAAGATAGGCAGTCTGGGGCTGATATGGCAGTTTCAGGGTCATTAAGATCCTGGCTTTTTCTTGGTTTATTCTCTGTAAAACTGGGAGTTGGTCCAGTATAGCTACCATACTCCAGCCATCACATTCTAGACAGCAGGAGTGCAGAAGAGAAGGGCAGGCCTTTCCCATTTCAAGAAGGTTCTGGAAGTATCGCCAGCACTTCTGTTCATAGATCTTTGGCCAGACCTTAGGCACGTGGATGGCCTTCCCCTGCTGCAGAGAGTGGGGAATGTAGTAACCTGCCAGCGAAAAGACAAGAGACTCTGTTACTACAGAGAAAGGCAGAAATGGATATTGGGAGGTTCCCGGCACTCTGTCCCACCTGAGGTCCTAGTGGTTTGTTCTTCCTGCCAGACTTTAACCTTCTGGAGCACAGGGGCCAGGTTTTCTTTAGCCCTGTACCACTAAGTCATTAGCACAGTTGCTGGTAGGTTGTGATTTTAATTATCTGCTACTTGGCACTCCTCACAGGAGACGCCAGGCACTTCTCACCGTCTCCCCCGCCTCTTCTACCTTCTTTGTTCCACGGTGGCAAGTCAGCTGTGATCTGGAGCATATTTATTCGGCATCAGTTGTTATTTCTACCAGCATGACATTACACTACCTGTTTCTCGCGATCAAGACTTAACTCCAGGGACAAGTGATGCTCAGAGCCGAGTTGTTATAGTTGGAGTGAGGTGGAAGACTAGAGCGGTGGTGTGTGGGTGTGGCCTTCCCTTGGGAGTGCCCTTCTGTGGGAACATCTCCCAGGCCAGGCTGGTCTGCAAAGGAGATGCCTAACAGGCAGGTGGGTGCTGAAGTGGCCCTAAGGGCTGTCAGGTTTTGATCATGGGGGACTGCAAAAACAGTGAACAAGCAGGTGGAGGTGGGGATGGTGAGTTCTGCTTTAAGCATAATGAAAGGAAAGAGGAGCTAATATTTCTGGAGAACCCCCTATGGGCCAAGTACCGTGCTAGGTGGGTCAACTCCGGTAACCCTCATGACAGCCTTAGGAGGTCTGTGATGTATCTCCATCTTCCATGTGGCTCACTGAGGCTCAGAGAAGTTGATTGGGCTCTTGACCAGAATGCAGGCACAGACCCTTTCCTTCCAGGCAGCTTTAAAGAATCAGCACTGATGTGTGTAAAGTAGGACCACAATGCCTAGCCTTGCCCTCAGCAAACCCAGGAGCTGTGACTCCCTTGCACTTTCCCACACCAGTTGGAATGCGTCCCAACTCCTGAGCGTGGGGCTGCAAGGGACCTCATTCCCCCTCCTCGTGCCTCCTTCAAATCTTTTGAAAGTTTGCAAAACTGAAGAGCCAGGCTGCCTGCTTTCCTGGGAGTCTCATAATTAGGACGAGTGCTTAATTGGCATGTTTGTTTCCGTGGAGAGGTGGCTGGCAGAGGATCCTGACAAAGAAGGCTCGCTCTGCTTTTGTTCCTAGCAGCACCGTGTGCCCATAGCAACAGCGGGTGAATCCAACAAAGTTGAAAAGAAAAAGTGCCCAGAGTTCGCGTGAAGGTTGATTGCCCTGGAGAAGTTGACATACTCGTGCAGATGGAAATGATTTCCCTAGGTCCTGAAAAATGTGCTCATCAACCCCAGAAATACAAACCGCATCTCTTGTTTTCTTTAAGATGAGGAGTCCGGTCAAGAGGTCTGTGTAGTGAAAGATGTTTGGAGAATCCATTTCCATTCTGCCTGAAGCCATCTGCTTTATGTCTATAATAAACAGGGATGTGTTCAGCCACTTTCCCGGGCCAGGTCCTGTTAGAGGCGCTCACCGCAGGGAAAGGTAAATTGACTGCCTCCCAAGCGATGAGCATTAGCACATTACATCTGCAGTGACGGCACTTAACCTTCCTGGCTCGCCTTTCCTTTCTGTGTCTCTGTGACGGCCTGTGACAAATGGGCCGAAGGGTGCACACTTAGTTAGAATCTGGTGCATGCGGGGCATTGGCCAGCATCACATTACCCGGTGATTGAAGTGGAATGTAGGCAGCAGGAAAGGCCATCCTCGGGGAAGTTGGGGAAATGCCTGCCCTTCCCCAGCCAGTGGGGTCCTGGCAGTAGCCACCTTGGGTGCTATTTCTGAAACAGAAATATGAGTAAGTTACACCCCCGTGTAAAATCCTTCAGAGGTTCCTCATTGCCCGTGGAATAAAAGCAAGTCTCCAGAGACCCCCTAGGGGCCTGCAGGATCCTTACACCCTCTGCAGCCTGGATCCTGAGTCACCCACACACAGCACATCGATGTGCTTTTAGCCCATCACCCACCCTAGTGGTGGTTTCTGGGCCTTTGCCACGCTGCTCCCTCTGCCCAGCACACCCTTCAGTACCCTCGTCACTGGCTCAGTTCCTTCACCTTCCCTGCCCTGGCTTGAGGCCATTGTAGAGAGCCTGCCCCCACATAGGTGAGTGTATTTGTTTCCTATGGCTGCTAGGACAAATTGCCATGAACTACTAGTTGAAAACAACACAGTTTTATTTTCTTACCGTTCTAGAAGTTAGAAGTCTGAAACCAAGGTGTCAGCAGGGCCGCATTCCCTCTGAAGGCTCTAGGAGAGAATCTGTTTCCTCTTGCCACTTCCAGCTCCTGGAGGCCACTTGCCCCGCTTGGTTCACGGCCCCGTCCTCTGTCAAAGTCGGCAGCGTGGCATCTTCTCTCCTGATGGTCACTTGAGCCCTTCCATCTTTCCGTATCTGACCCCCCGTTCCTCCTCCTTTTTTGGACCCTCACGATAAAACTGGGTCCACCTGGATAATCCAGGCTAACCTCCCCATGTCAGGATCCCGAATTTTTTCGCATCTGCAGAGCCTCTGCCTGTCAGAGCAGGCAGCTCTCCAGAGCAGAGGGATGCCCTCGGCGTCAGTGGGTAGGAAGTCGGTATTTCCCTGCTGATGGCATCCTGCCACGGATGATGGCGCACCAGGGCAGGAATTTCTTGTTTGATTTCAGTCTGAAGTGCCTCTTGGAAGCCAGAAAGGTCAGTTTATATCTGTGGAAGGCCCAGTCCATGACTGGGACAGAAGCGAAGAGATGAGGTAGCCGTCTGGAAAGGACAATGCTCGGCCGGAGACCGTCACTCATTCTCTCATTCATTCTCCACATTTCCTGAGCACCCGTGTGCTCGGCACAGTGCAGGAGCTGAGGGCACTGGCCTGAATGAGAAACCACCCCGTAGGAGTTCACCTTCTGCTTGGGGAAGAGCATCATGGGAGCGAAGCAGTGGCAGCTCTGTGGCGGCTGAAGTAGAAAGTGATAAAATGGGTCCTGGGTACATGGAGCTCAGTGGGGGAGGGGGGCATTGGGTAAACACCAAGGAGAAAACCTTGAAGGCGGGGGTGAGGAGGGTGTTTCAGGTAGCTGGAACAGCATTTGCGGAAGCCGGGAGAAGGGAAGCAGCGCGTTGCCTTTTGAAGAGCAGGGTGACGTGCTGTCGGGGTGGCTGTGAAGCGGGAGGCGGTATATATCTGGAGAGGGGGCCGGGGCCCCAGGTGGAATCTGTTCGCCTTGTCTCTCCAGTTTAATGAGAAATTCCAAGAAGGTCACGTATGCCTCCTTCTCAGCTTGTTAAGTCCTTCAGCAGCAATTATTGCTCTGTGGCCCCCCATTAAATGCTTGTTGATGAGAGAAGCCTTTCCCGACAGCCAAAGTCTCCCGCACTTGCTTCGTCTCACTAGATAGGACTAGATGGCAGGGCAGATGAGTCACTTTTATGGCATGCATCTGCCCTCGTGTCTGATGAGACCTGCACTCAAATCAGAGCCTGGTTTGTTCACACGGTGGCCCCCGGAGTGAGTCCATTCTACGGCTGTCACTGTATTTCTCTGGGTTTGGGCTTGCGGGGGGAGGTGTTTAGTTGAGGCAAGTTAGGGTGTAAAAGTGAGGCAGGAGCACCGGCCTCACTCCTGAGCCTGGGAACGGGCACTCACTGCCTCTTCCCGTCCCAGCTGCGGCCGCGACAGGCTCAGTGGGCTCCTGGCAAGGAACGAAAAGACAGACACATTAAATGTCAGTTATGCTTCTCCCCAACATCACCCTTCATTGCTGTTGATGCCACCATTCAAACAAAGATCTAATTTACAGTTTCTGGGGAACTTTAGAAAAAAAGAATCAAAACCCCAGGTTACCTGAGATGCTGCAGTTACATGTCTTAATGGCTCTTAAAAAAAATTGTATTTTGTCAAAACGAAATAGAACTTTGAAAGGCTTCTTAATAGTTGCAAACAACAGCCGGCCTCTTCACATACACTCATCACAAGGCTGCTCTTGTGAGTAGCTAAGCACACTCTGCAGATAATATCTCATTAAACCATCCAGCCTCCCTGGGAAGAAGCTAGCAGCAGTAGCTTGCAGACCACTTTCTTCTCTCGCAGTCGGGGGTATTCCTGCTGCCTTAAAGGAAGCTTGAAGAAACCGTAGCCCACCTAGGTTGAGAGGTTTTTTTTTTTAATCTGCATGCTATACCTCGGAATACATCCAGAACAACTTCTCGACCTTAGGAAGTGCATTAGGCCTGCCCCCTGCCAGGACACAGGTCCCCCCTGCAGCTAGCTGCCACCCTTTTCAATCTTCACTGAGCCCCACTCGGGCCAGGCCCTGTGCTTAAACCTGGAAGCCAGAGATGAAGGAAACACCACTCCTGTCCTTAATGGGCTTATCGTCTGGTGGGTGGGAAAGGCACAAGAACAGGTTTTTCCAATAGAATGTTGTCTATGCTTTACTGAAGGTAGGTCATAGATCAGCTGACCCCAGCTAGCTGTCAGAAAAGCCAGCCCGGCAGCCAGCTATGTGGCAGTTGTATCCCCAACTCTGTGGCAGATGCTGTGCATTCACTAATCCTATTTCCAACTCCCTTTTTCTTGCTGCTTCCCACTGGGGAGGCTGTACAGCTAAATACTTGCTTTTCCAGCCTCTCTGGCAGCTAGAGGGGCCATGTGATCTAGTTCTGGCCAATAAGAAGCAAAATCTACAGGGTGGTTCTGAAAAAGCTCTTCTATTTTTAAGAGGGACAACCAGTCTAGTGTAGCGATTTGCTCCTTCTTGCCCTGATCATATTCATGATGGCTGTAGCCACAGCAGCAATCTTGTGACCATGAGGGAAAAGCTGAGAGATTTGCAGGTCCTTGATGAGCCAGTGACCTACCAACTGCCTCCTTAGACTTCTTGTCATGCGAGAAACAAATAACCTCTGTGTGTTTAAGCCACTAAAGTTTTAGGCTTCTGGGACTTGTAGCCAAAGGCATCCCTAACTGATTCAGTCAAGAAATGGTGATTGAAGTCACAAATAATGTGATCACCTGAGTTAAATCTTAACAGATTGGGGCATGCCGGGGGTGTTGGAGGAAACTGAAATAACATATACAAAAGCTTGAAGCCAGAAGCCATGAGGAGCTCACAAAGAAGCCACAGACAAGAACTCCAATGTTGCTAAAGTTTGAGGCAGGCAGTGGTTTGATGTAAGTCCCAGCATTTGCAGCAATTGGGTACAAGTCCCAGCGGCCTAACTTCAGTGGCTCAACAAATAGAGGGTGTTTGTTTCTTGCATGACAAAAAGTCTGTAAGTAGGCAGCTGCATTGGATCTGGAGAAGCAGACAACAAAGGCCAGATTACAATAGTTTCCTTAGATACAAAGAGAGTTCCAGGTTCCAGTGACCAAGAACTCTCCATGTTACCCTGGCAACTGCAGAATTACAGCCAAAGCCACCATAGCAAGAACAAAAGGAAGGCAGTAAATGCATTTTTCCTGTTGGTCACTGTATTAGTTACCTCTGCTACTTAACAAATTAACCCAAAATTTAGCAGGTGGGGCGGGAATATAGAAGTAGCTTAAGTGGGTCTTCTGGCTTAGAGTCTCTCACAAGGCTGCAGTCAAGATGTTCACGGGCCTGCAGTCTTATCTGAAGACTTGACTGGGGAATGACCCACTTCCACATTCACTAACGTGCTTGCTGACAGGATTTAATTCCTCACGGGCTCTTGGCATCAGAGGTCTCCTCACGAGGCATCTCACAACAGGACAGCTGGCTTCATCAGAGTGAGAAAGTGAGAGAGCAAGAGGGAAGCCAGAGACTTTTGGTAACCTCTCTGAAGTGAAATCCCACTCTGTTGCTGTATTCTGTTTAGTAGAAGCGAGTTACTAGGCCCAGCCCTCACTCAGGTGGAGGGACTGCAGGTGAGTACTAGGAGGTGAGGATCACTGGGAACCACCTCCTCTCTCCTCCTCCTCCCCCCTTGTCCTGGTCAGCAGCTGCAGCACGCATTTCATTACTGGCATGATCATCATCACAGCCACAGCAATTCATTAAATGCTTCTTGTACACCAGACTGCTCATACATAGCTCATTTAGCCTCTCAACAACCCAGTAAGAGGAAGTAATATTATCTCCATCTTGCATATGAGGAAACTGCAGCTCAGAGAGGAACTGTGATTTGCCCTACGTCACACAGCCAGTGGGAGGTAAAACTAGTAGTCAAACCAAAGCCTAACTCCAGTGGAGCCGGACACTCCAGGAGGCAGCATCTTGGAGGCAGGAGAGCCATGTCTGCCAGTGTGCCCTGGAGCCCAGGCTGTGTTGTGCTTTCCTTTAACCTCACCCTGGCCCTGAAATCCCCAGATGGTGGAGATAGGAGGGTGGGCGGAACCCTCAAAATGCTTCAGGCCTAAATAAAGGACAATAGGTAAAAACAGAAAAGATCTGGGGCACCTGGGTGGCTCAGTTGTTAAGCGTCTGCCTTCGGCTCAGGTCATGATCCCAGGGTCCTGGAATCGAGCCCCGCATCGGGCTCCCTGCTCAGTGGGGAGCCTGCTTCTCCCTCTGCCTCTCCCCCTGCTTGTGTTCCCTCTCTCATTGTCTCTCTGTCAAATAAATAAATAAAATCTTTAAAAAAAAGAGAGAAAAGATCTGTAGATTACTTATCCTGTAGCAATTTTAATTTCCTGATTTTAGTCATTGCTGTGCAGTTATACAAGAAAATGCCTTTGTTCTTAGAAACATACTGAAGTATTTAGAGGTAAAGAGGTATTACCGCTACAACTTACCCTTAAACATTTTAGAAAAAAAAAATATAGGTACAAACCTGTGTGTGTTGTGTAGAGAAAGAGAGAATGAGTGTTAAAGCAAATGTGGTAAGATGTTAACATTTGGGGAATGTGGGTATAGGAATTCTTTGTTCAAATTTTGCAACTCTACTTGCAAATCTGAAAGTATTTTTTAAATAAGTTTTTTAAAAAGTACCGGTCCACTGTGGGACCTAGTGTGTTTCACTTGGACTATAAGAGATGACATATAGGGGTCTTAACGCCCTTTTGATTCCAAGGTGACCCATCAGAGCCCAGGGAGGGTATAAAGCTTACAAGAAGAACATGGGCTCTGAATCAGGCTCTCTGGGTTCCAGTTGTGCAGCTTCTGAGGTCCCTGAGCTGGATAGGTGACCACTCAGGGTTGTGGAAAGGATTTGAGGAGACAAGGGGGATACTGTGACATAGTGTTGAGCACTGGTCCTGGCTGATGGTAAACCCTCCATAAATGTTATTACTGCACCCTCAGTCACCTTACAAATGAGAAGTAATAGCCTCTGTATGCTTTAGGGATGCTGATCTGGACTGTTTTGTCTTGTGCCAACTCTCTAACATCAGTTTTTGTCCCCATGCAGGCAGGGTGGCCACTGCCGCGGGTGTGGATGTGCCTGACAAGATGAAGAGCCGAATCCCAGTGGTGCTCCTGGCCTGTGGCTCCTTCAATCCCATCACCAACATGCACCTGCGCTTGTTTGAGGTGGCCAGAGACCACCTACATCAAACAGGTCAGTCAGGGGTGCCAGGTGCAATGGACAGATGGATGGATTGGGCCTCGTGGGGTTCTGCTGGCTGTTGTTATCATCACCATTATTAAAACTGCTCAGTTTACAAATTCACAGTGTAACTGGTGGCATGCATTCCTCCATCATATTCGGAGAGCTAACACCCCTTAGCCCTGTGACATGTGGACAAGTCCTATCCCTGGCCATAAAGTCAAAGATTTCTCAGGCTCCACCATCCCCTGCCACATGTTGCCCATGAAGGTTAAAAGACCCTGGGCACTTTCTAGAAACTGTGTCTCAGGGCATTCTTCCCGATGCTCGCAGGAAGCATTTACCTGCACAGCCAGATGAATAGGTAGCATGTGCCTTGTTACTCTTGTGCATGTGCATGACAGTTCTTGCTGCTCTTCAGTGGGTAAGTGAACATGCTATAATGGGAATTTGGACATTTTCTCCTTTGACTAGATCTTAGACAATTACAAATTAACAATCTTGCATATAGGGCATTTCCAGTACAGATTGCGTGGCTTTGCCAGAAATATTTAATCAGCTGGGAATATTTAATCTGGAAACGTTCCATCTCTTTGACTTTCTCTTTCATTATTAAAACGGCATTTGGAATCTGCATAATTATTTCTAAAGAATAAGTCATATGTTGATGTCAGATATATATGAAAGTATTTATATATTTATGTATACCTTAAGTATTCATATATGTATTTCATATTTTTGTATTCAAAAATATTTGCCTTTAAGGGCATTGTTTTTAAACCAGAACCAATTCCTATTTATTTTTTATTTTTTAATTTTTTTATTGTTATGTTAATCACCATATATTACATCATTAGTTCTTGATGTAGTGTTCCATGATTCATTGTTTGTGCATTTATTTATTCTTTAAAGATTTTATTCATTTATTTGAGAGAGAGAGAATGAGAGAGAGAGAGAGAGCACATGAGAGAGGGGAGGGTCAGGGTGAAGCAGACTCCCCGCCGAGCAGGGAGCCCGATGCGGGACTCAGTCCAGGGACTCCAGGATCATGACCTGAGCCGAAGGCAGTCGCCTAACCAACTGAGCCACCCAGGCGCCCCCCTATTTATTTTTAATGTAGAGAAAGAGTATTTGAGTAACATGCAAATAATTTCTTCAAAGAAATTATGTACAAATGTTAGTTTATTTTAAAGGAAATGTCTTTGTACCACAAACTTTTTTTATTTGAAAGATGAAAGTGAGGGGGCCTGGGTGGCTCAGTCGGTTAAGCATCTGACCCTTGATTTAGGCTCAGGTCATGTTCTCATGGGTTATGGGATCAAGCCCCACATAGGGCTCTTCGCTTAGTGGTGGTAAGTCTGCTTGGGATTCTCTCTCTCTCCCTCTGCTTCTCCCCTCACTTCTACGCATGCTCTCTCAAATAAGTCTTTAAAAAAAAAAAAAGGTGAAAGTGGGTATCTATCCTTAATAAATATATAGCTTTTACAAAGGAATGAGAAATCCAAACAATCCAGTGAACATTAGTAGCAGTATACCAAAGGAGAAATATAAGTGACCAATAAACTCGGGAAAAGATGCTCAAGGTAGGGGTGCCTACATTGAATCGGGCTCTCTGCTTGGCGGGAAGCCTGCTTCTCCCCCTGTCTCACTCCCCCTGCCTGTGTTCCCTCTGTTTCTCTCTCTGTCAATAAGTAAAATCTTTAAAAAAAAAAAGATGCTCAATGTCACTGATAATCAGTGAAAATATAAATAAAAACATGGTCAACACCACAAGGTTATAAACATCATGAGGGCAGCTACTGCAGCTGCTTGAACACAGAATTGCCACCATCCATCACCAGGCTTGAAGCCAGTGCTCAATAAATACCTGTTATAGTAGCAGATAGCTTTAGCCTGTGCAATTGGCAGAGATTAAAGACTGACAAAGTTTGGTGGTGACAGGATAGAGAAGGAAACAGACACTCTCATTTATTGTTAGTGATCGGATAAATGATGAAACATTTCTGGAGGGCAATTTGGTGTTCTGTGGCAAAAAATTTAAAGTCTGTACTCATACCCATAATGAGAAAAATCAGTCAATTGAAACTGAAACAGAACTCACACAGATGTTAGAATTAGCAGACGACATTAAAACAGTTACTATAATTATGTGCCATATGTTCAGAAGTAGAGACCTGGAAAATATAAAAAGGGCTCAAAACAAATATTAAGAAATGAAAACTACAATTCATGGGAGGAAAAATACACTGGAAAGGATTAACAGATTAGATGTTGCAGAAGAAAAGGTTAGTGAATTTAAAGATAGAACAGTGGAAATGATCTAAAATGAAATACAGAGGGGAAAAAATGGAATTCTAAAAAGAAAATCAATGAGATGTTGGGTAACTTAAAAGAATCTTGATATACTTGTAATTGTAATCCTGGAAGGAAAAAACAGGAAGAACAGGAAAAAATATTTGAAGAAATAACTGAAAACTTTCCAAATTTGATGAAAACAGATTTTATCAAGTAGCTCAACAAATTCCAAACACAAGAAACGTGAAGGAAACAACACCAGGGTATATGATAATAAAATTTCTCAAAACCAATAATAAAAAAATCTTAGAAGCAGCCACAGAAGAACAAAAATAAAGAGGATGGCAGATTTCCCATTATTGAATTCAACAAAAGGGAATTTAGTGGAACAACAACATCTTTAAAGTACTGAAAGAAAAAAAACTGTCAACCTAGGATTCTATATCTAGCAAAAATATATCTTTCAGAAACAAAGGCCAAAAAAAAAAAAAAAAGACATTTTCATCTATACAAAAGCTAAAAGATTTCACCATCAGACTTTCACTACTGGAATGCTAAAGCCATTCCTTCAGGCAGAAGGAAATGATGCCAAATGGAAATATGGATCTACACAAAGGGCACTGATAACCACATGGGCAATTACATAAGTTTTTCTCTTATTATTTAAACTTCTTTAAAAGATAATTGACTGTTTAAACAAAAATAATAGGAATATATTGTGGGGTTTATAACATGTAGAAAATATATGATAAGTATATAAGACATAAAACATATGACAATATAAAGACAAGAAGGGGAAAAATGGAAGAAGACTATTGTAAGATTCTTATACATGAAGTAGTATGAAGACTATTGTAAGATTCTTATACATGAAGTAGTATAATATCACCTAAAGGTAGATTGTGACAAGTTAAAGATTTTATATATGTATATAAATTAAATCCTAATACAGCCACTAAAAAAAAAAAGATACAGCTAATAAGCATACAAAGAAGATAAAATAGAATCAGAGTATACTCAGTTAATTTAAACGAAGAAAGGAAAAGAGGAAACGGGACCGGAGAATAGATGGAGCAAATAGAAAGCAAATAACAAGATGACAGACTTAAATCTAACCATATCAATAATCATAAAATATAAGTACAGTTGACCCTTGAACAACACAGATTTCAACTGTACAGGGCCCCTTATACACAGATTTTTTTTTTGATGAATACAGTACAATTCTGTAAATGTAGTTTCTCTTCCTTATGATTTTCTTCATAACATTTTCTTTTCTCTAGCTTGCTTTGTTGTAAAAATATGGTATATAATACAATATATGTGTTAATGAACTTTTTATGTTATCAGTAAGGCTTCTGGTCAGCAGTAGAGTATTAGTTAAGTTTGGGGGAAGTCAAAAGTTATACGTGGATTTTCAACTGCAGGGGGGTTGGCGCCCCTAAGGATCAGTTGTAGTCTAACAGCTCCTACTAAAAGGCAGACACTGTCAGATTGGATAAAGTAAGCAACACCCAACTACAATTATATGATGCCTACAAGATACACAGTAAAATATAAAGACACAAATAGGTTCAAAGTAAAAGAATGGAAAACTACTCCATGCTAACACTAATTAAAAGAAAACTGAAATGGCTATAGTAATATCAGAGAAAAGAGATTTCAGATGAAGGAATATTACCAGGGATAAAGAAAGTCATTTCATAATTATAAAGAAGCCAGTTCTTTAAGAGGAAATAATAATCCTAATTTTTTTTTACTTAATAACACAGAACTGCAAGAAAAATTGATAAATCTGCAATTACAGTCAGATATTTCAGTTCTCACTAATTGATAGAATAAGTACACAGAAAATAATTAAGGATGTAGAAGACTTAACACTATCAACCAATTCGACCTAGTTGACATTTAAAGAACACTCAACCAAACATCAGCAGAACACATGTTCCTTTCAAGAACACAGAGAAATTTACCAAGATAGACCATATTCTGGGCCATAAAAGAAATCTCAATAAAAGTAAAAGGATTGAAATCCTACAAAGTACATTCTGCAACCACAATAGAATTAAATGACAAATCACTAACAGATCTCTGGAAGATCCCCAAATATGAAAATGAAATAACACACTTCTAAAAACCCATGGGTCACAAAAGAAATCCAAATGGAAACTAGAAAATATTTTGAGCTGAATGGAGATGAAAACAGTGTATCAAAAACTTTGGAATGTCACTAAAGCAGTACTTAGGGGAATTTTATAGCACTAAATACCATCTTAGGGAAAAAAGAAAGAAAGGTCTCATATCAATGACTTCAGCTCCTACCTTAAGAAATTAGGGATAGAGGAGCAAACGCAAAGCAAGCATAAGGAAGGAAGCAAGATCAGAGCAGACATCAATGAAATAGAAAACAAAGGTATTAGAGAAAATCAGTAAACCAATTTTTATGTTTCTTTGAGAATATCAACAAAATTGAGACACCTCTAGACAGATTATCAAGGGGGGAAAAGAGGAAAGACACACTACCATCATCAGGAATGAGAGCGGTGATATAAGTATAGATTCTGATATGAAAAAGATAAGGGAATATTATAAATAACTTTATGCCTATAAATTTGACAATCTAATTAGAATAGACAAATCCCTTGACTCATTCAAGCTCATTCAAGAATAGATTTTTTTAAAAAGAAAAAGTAACCTGAATAGCTCAATATCAATTAAAGAAATTTCGTTTGTAGCTTAAAAGCCATCCCACAGAGGATTCTGGGAAGATGGCAGACTAGGAAACACCAGCAATCTGTTTCCCCACCTAAACAGCAATTGCACTGGCAGAATCTGTCTGATGTAACTATTTTGGAACTCTGGAGTCTGTTGAAGCCTTGCAACTTCTAGGGGAGGACTTGGACAGGTAAATTGCAGCTAAGTTCAATCAGTTTCAGTGTTCAGCACAGTAACAGCTACCCATCCTCCGCCCCCACATAGCAGGCAGCTGTGCACATATTCCTGAAGCAGCCTGCACACAGCCTGTGGGAGCCAAGGTTAGCAAATAGGACCCTGTCCCCCAAATATAAGGGATCTGTGGTCTGATCTCTTGTACTTCCCTAGCCCCTAGTAGTTGTTGCAAGCCTCTCCCCCTCTGGTTGAAGAGATTAGAGCTTTCCAGGGGATTTAAGGGGCTAGTGCCTTCTCCTTTTCCCCTCATTTTTCTTTTTCCCTTTGGGAGCCAGACATTAAAAACAACTGCATGTACAGGAAAAAAATTTAGAAAATGACCACACATGCCCAGGGAAAGACTGAGAAATGACACCTCAGGCCAAGTTTACACCTCAGGCTGATCCTCAGCACAGAGATAACTTAAAACCATTAAAAAACAAAACAATAAACAACAGTAACAAAAAGAACAAACCCTGGAGAAGAAAGAGAATCTGACTTCCAGAGTTACCACATGATTAGATTCAAATGCCCAGTTGTCTACAAAACCATCACAAGACATACAAAGAAACAGGAAAGTATGGCCCCCTCAAAGGAAAAAAGATAAAACAGAAACTGTCCTTGAAAGAGACCTGAGGGCAGATATACTAGACAAAGACTTCTAAAGATGCTCAGAGAACTGAAGGAAGATGTAGAGGAAAGTCAAGAAACCATGTATGAACAAAATGGAAATATCAACAGAGAAGACCTAAAAGGGACTAAAAAGATAAGCTGGAGCTGGAAATGACAATAACTGAAATTAAAAATTCACAAGAAAGATTAAAAGACTTGAGCAGACAGAACAAAGAATCAGCAAACTTAAAGGTAAGATAATGGAAATTACCAATTCTGAGGAAAGAAACGAGGTTAAAGAAAACCAAACAGAGCATAAGAAGCCAATGGGACACCATCCAGTACACCAATGTAGGCATTGTGGAAATCAAGGAGAACAGGAATAAAGGAGTAGAGAGAATATTTGAAGAAATAATGGCTGAAAACCTTTTAAATTTGATGAAAGATGTAAATATAAACATCCAAGAAGCTCAGTGAATGCCAAGTAAGAAGAAATCAAAGAGATGCACGCTGAGACAACTATAATCAAACTTCCAAAGGATAAACAGAGAATCTTGAGAGCAATGAGCAAATCATCACATACAAGGGATCCTTAATAAGATTTTCAGCAGATTTCTCATCAGAAACCATGGAGGCCAAAAGGCAGTGGACTGATATATTCGGTGCTAAAAGAAAAAAATTTGACAACCAAGAATTCTATACCTGGCAAAACTGCCCGTCAAAAGTCAGGGAGAGGGTTGAGTATTGTGGGACAGATCAGATGGGTCCTAACAATAACTGAGCTAGACACCGACAACCTCTATAAGGAGCAGGTTCAACTCCTGGCAGAGATGTGCATCCTTACTGATGAAAATGACGATACAATTGGGGCCGAGACCAAAAAGAATTGTCACTGGAATGAAAGGATTGTTGCATTGAGTTTTTATGATCTTATTCAACACTGAAAATGAGCTCATGCTATAACAGAGATCAGATGCTCAAATACTAAAATTACCTTTTCAGTTTGTTTTACCAATACTTGTTGTAGTCGTCCATTAAGTAATACAGGAGAGCTAGAAGAAAATAATGCCAATTGGAGTAAGAAGAGCAGCACAGAGACATTTAAAGGCTGAATTAGGAATTCCCATGAAAGAGGTTCCTCCAGAAGAAATTAATTATCTAACACAAATTCACCACAAGGCTCAATCAGATGGTATCTGGGGGGAACATGAAATTGATTCATTTTGTTTGTGAGGAAGAACGTATTTTTGATTCCAGAGCCCAGTGGGATTAAGAGCTATTGTTATGTGTCTAAGGAAGAGCTAGAAGTACTTACGGTAAAGGCAGGAAGTGGTGAAAGTAAGATAACTCCATGGTTTCAAATTATTGTGGAGTCTTTCCTCTTTAAATGGTGGGATAACTTAAATCATTCGAATCAGTTTTGTTGACCATGAGAAAATACATAGAATGTGAATGTGGAGATGAATGGTTAGTAAAATACTGAAAAATTTCTCTACTTAGTAAACTTAACATGATTTTTAAAAATTTGGTTCCCTAGGAACTCTCACTTGAAACATTGATACTTTACAACCAGTATTTGTGTGGAAAATACAACCAACTTCTTAATTTTCTATCACACACCCCATATGATGTGTGCATTGCTATTTGTAAAAGACATTTATGAGAGGTTATTGTAAAAAAGAGAGGGGCACCTGGGTGGCTCAGTTGTTAAGCGTCTGCCTTCGGCTCAGGTTATGATCCCAGGGTCCTGGGATTGAGCCCTGCATCAGGCTCCTGGCTCAGTGGGAAGCCTGCTTCTCCCTCTCCCACTCCCCCTTCTTGTGTTCCCTCTCTCGCTGCTATGTCTCTCTCTCTTAAATAAATAAATAAAATCTTTAAAGAGAGAGAGAGAGCAGATTAACTTAATTTAACCTAAGCACATGGTCCTAACAAACTCAAACAAATAAGTGAAGCTCTTCATTTTTGATACATTATGGTAAACATTGTAAGCACACTGTAGAGCAGTTTGCTCTTTGCCAAATGATTTATAAATCATTAAATTTTTATCATAGTCCAGGAAAAAAAAGTGAGGAAGAAATTAAGACATTCCCAGATAAACAAAAGCTGTGAAGGAGTTTGTTACCCCTAGACCTACCTTGCAAGAAATGGTCAGGGAGTTCTGTAAGTGAAATGAAAGGAAACAAGACAGTAACTTTAATCTGTATGGGGAAAGGAAGATCTCAGTAAAGCTAAACACATGGGAAATTATAAAATCTAGTATTATTGTAACAGTGGTTTGTAGTTGTACTTTTTGGTTCCTACACATTTTAAGAGATTGTAAATTTGTAAGTTTGAAGAAAAAAATTTGGTCTAAAAGCTAGTATTATTGTAACTGGTTTGTACTTCCAAGTATTGTTTTCTACATAATTTAAGAGACTAATGGATTTAAAAAAATTATAAGAAGGGACGCTTGGGTGGCTCAGTCAGTTAAGCATCTGCCTTTGGCTCAGGTCATGATCCCCAGGAGTCCTGGGATTGGGCTTTTCTTTGGGTTCCCTGCTGAGCAGGGAGTCTGCTTCTCCCTCTATACCTCTCCCTGCTCATGTGCTCTTTCAAATAAATACATAAAATCTTTTTTTTTTTTTTAAAGATTTTATTTATTTATTCATAAGAGACAGAGAGAGAGAGGCAGAGGGAGAAGCAGGCTCCCAAGGAGCAGGAAGCCCGATGCGGGACTCGATCCCAGGACTCCAGGATCATGACCTGAGCCGAAGGCAGACGCTTAACCATCTGAGCCACCCAGGCGCCCAATACATAAAATCTTAAAAAAAAAAAAAAGAATTACAAGGTTGTTTTTGAGCACACAGTGTATGAAGATGTTATTTTGTGGCATCAAGAACCAAAAGTGGTGAGGACAGAGGTTTAAAGGGGCAGAGATCTTGTATGCCATTGAAGGTACACTGGTGTAAATTCAAATTAAAGTGTTTCAACTTTTGGGTGTTAAATATAATTCCCAAGGTAACCACAAAGAAAATAGCTATAGAATATACACAAAAGGAAATGAGAAGGAATATAAACATTGCACTACAAAAAGAGCAGCTAGAACACAAAAGAAGACAATAATGAAAGAAATAAAGGCGGGGAGCTATAAGGCATATAGGAAACAAATAGTACTACCATAGAAATTCCTCCTTGTCAGGAATTACCTTAACTGTAAATGGATTAAACTCTCCAGTCAAACAACAGAGATTGGCAGATGGAAAAAAACACATGATCCAACTATATGCTATGTACAAAAGACACTTTAGATCCACAGAGAAAAGCAGATTGAAAATGAAAGGTTGGAAAAAGATACTCCATGCAAATAATAACCAAAAGATAGCAGGGGTGGTATACTAATGTCAGACAAAATAGACTTTAAAACAAAAAGTTACAAGAGAAAAAGAAGGATACTATATAATAATAAAGGGACAACAGTCCAATAGGAAAATGAAACAGTTGAAAATATTTATGCACTGAAATACATAAAGCAAACTTAAAGGAAGAAATTGATAGTAATACAATAATAGTAGGGGACTTTAACACCCCCACTTAAATCAATGGATAGATGATTCAAACAGAAAATCAGCGATGAAACAGTGGCTGTGAATGACACATTGGACCAGATGGATCTAACATATATTTAGAAAATTCCATCCTAAAACAGTGGAATGAATACACATTCTTTTCAAGTGCACATGGAACATTCTCTAGAGGAGATCACATATTAGGCCACAAAACAAGTCACAACAAATTCAAAAATACTGAAAGCATATCAGGCATCTTTTCTGACCACAACACTATGAAACTAGAAATCAACCACAAGGAAAAATCTGGAAAGAACACAAATACATAGAGGTTGAATAACCTGCTACTAAACAATGAATGGGTCAACCAAGAAATCAAAGAGGAAATCAGTAAATACATGAAGACAAATGAAAATGAAAACATGGGCACCTGGGTGGCTCGGTCGGTTAAGCATCTGCCTTTGGCTCAGGTCATGATCCCAGGGTTCTGGGATTGATCCCCTCATCGGGCTCCCTGCTTGGTGGGGAGCCTACTTCTCCCTCTCCCTCTGCCTGTTGCTACCCCTGCTTGTGCTCACCTGCTCTCTCACACTCTCTGTCAAATAAATAAAATCTTTTAAAAAAATGAAAACACATGGTCCAAAATCTTGGAATGCAGCAAAAGCTATCTAACAGAAGATTACAGCAATACAGGCCTACCTCAAGAAGTAAGAAATATATCAAAGAAGAAGAAAGAAAAATATCAAATAACCTAACCTTATACCTAAAGCATCTACAAAAAGAACAAAAAAGCACCCAAAATCAGTAGAAGGAAAATATAGATTAGAACAGAAATAAGTAAAATAGAAACTAAAAAAATAAAGGACTCAAACAAAATTAGAAACAAAAGAGGAGAAGTAACAACAGCACAGAAATACAAAAGTGTTTGTCTCTTATAAGAGAATATTATGAAAAATTATATGCCAACAAATTGGACAACCTAGAAGAAATGGATAAATTTCTAGAAACAACCTCCAAAAACTGAATCAGGAAGAAAGAGAAAATTTGCACAGACCAATTACTAGCAATGAAATTGAATCCGTAATCAAAAAACTGCAACAAGTCCAGGACCAGATGGCTTCACAGGTGAATTCCACCAAACATTTAAAGAAGAGTTAATAACTACTTTTCTCAAACTATTCCAAAAAATAGAAGAGGAAGGAAAACTTCCAGATTCATTCTATGAGGCCAGCATTACCCTGATCCCAAAACCAGATAAAGGTACTACCAAAAAAGGAAATAACAGATCGATATTTCTGATGAGCATAGATGCAAAAATCCTCCACAAAATATTGGCAAACCAAATTCAACAATACATTAAAAAAAAATCATTCACTGTGATTAAGTGGAATTTATTCCTGGATTGCAAAACTAGTTCAATATTCACAAATCAGTCAATGTGATATGTCACATCAACAAGAGAAAGGATAAAAACCATATTTCATTGGATGCAGAAAAAGCATCACAATATCCATTCATGATAAAAACCCTCAACAGAGGAGGTTTACAGGGAACATACCTCAGCATAATAAAGGCCATATGTGAAAAACTGAGAGCTTTTCCCCTAGGATCAAGAACAAGACAGTAATGTCCACTGTCACCACTTTTATTCAACATAGTACTATAAGTCCTAGCCACAGCAATCAGACAACAAAAAGAAATAAAAGGTATCCAAATGGGTAAGGAAGAAGTAGAACTTTCACTATTGGCAGATGAGATGATACCATATATAGAAAACCTTAAAGACTCCTCCAAAAAACTACTAGAACTGATAAATGAATTCAGTAAGTTTGCAGGATACAACATCAATATACAGAAATCTGTTGCATTTCTATACACCAATAATGAAGCAGCAGAAAGAGGTATTAAGAAAACAGTCCTATTCAAGTTGCACAAAAATAATAAAATACGTAGGAATAAACTTAACCAAGTATGTGAAAGACCTGTACACTCTGAAAATTATAAAACATTTCGTAAAAGAAATTGAAGGTGACACAAAAGATATTCTGTGCTCAGGTTTAGGAAAACAAATATTGTTAAAATGTCCATATTACCCAAAGCAATCTACACATTTAATGCAATCCCTATCAAAATACCAGTAGCATTTTTTACAAAACTGGAACAAACAGTCCTAAAATTTGTATGAAACTACAGAAGATCCCGAACAGCCAAAGCAATCTTGAAAAAGAACAAAACTGGAGGTCTCCAAATTCCAGATTTCAAGACATACTACAAAGCTGTAGTAATCAAAATAGTATGGTACTGGCACAAAAATAGACACGAAGGTCAATGGAACAATATAGATATGCGCCAAGAAATAAACCCACAGGGGCACCTGGGTGGCTCAGTCATTAAGCATCTGCCTTCGGCTCAGGTCATGATCCCAGGGGACTGGGATCGAGCCCCGTATCAGGCTCCCTGCTCAGCAGGAAGTCTGCTTCTCCCTCTCCCACTCCCCCTGCTTGTGTTCCCTCTCTCGCTGTCTCTCTCTGTGTCAAATAAATAAATAAAATCTTTAAAAAAAAAAAGAAAAGAAAAATCCACAATTATATGGTCAATTAATCTTCAACAAAGAAGGCACATAGAAAACTATGTGCAATGGGAAAAAGTTTTCAACAAATGTTGTTGGAAGAACTGGATAGCTACATGCAAAAGAATGAAACCAGACCACTTTCTTACACCATACACAAAAATAAATTAAAAGTGGATTAAAGACCTAAATATGAGACCTGAAACCATAAAAATCCTAGAAGAGAACACAGGCAATAATTTCTCTGACATTGGCCATAGCAACATTTTTCTACATATGTCTCCTACAGCAAGGTACTAGAAGTTAGAGCCAGAGCAATTAGGCAAGAAAAAGAAACAAAACACATCCAAATTGAAAAGAAAAAAGTAAAATTATCTCTGTTTGCAAATGAAATGATCTTAAATGTAGAAAACCCTAAAAATTACACACACACACACACACACACACAACTATTAATGAATTCGGCAACATAGCAGGATACAAAGTCAACACAAAATTCAGTTACATCTTTAGAGTAACAGTGAACAATCTGAAAAGTAAATTACAAAAGCAATTCCATTTATAATAGCATCAAAGAATTAAGATACTTTGGAATTACCTTAACCAAGGAGGTGAAAGACTTATACAATGAAAACTACAAAACAATTGCTGAAAGAAATTATGAATAAATGGAAACACATCCCATGCTTATGGATTGAGAAGAAGTTATTATTAAAAATAACATAGGTTAACGTTTTTGACTTACTGTTAAAAAGTCAATGCTACCCAAAGAAATCTACAGATTCAATGCAGTCCCTACCACCATCCTACTGGCATGTTTTGGAGAAATAGAAAATCCCATCCTAAAAGTCTTATGAAATCTCGAGAGACCCCAAATAACCAAAAGTTTTGTTCTTAAACTTTGTTTAAGAACAAAACTGAAGGGCTGATTTCAAACTTAACTACAATGCTACAAAAATCAAAACACTGTGGTCCTGGCGTAAAGACAGACATGTATAAAATAAAGAGCCCAGAAACAAACCCTAGCATATAGGATCAAATGATTTTTGACAACTGTGCCAAGATTATACAATAGTGAAAGGACAGTCATTTCAATAAATGGTACTGGGAAAACTAGACATCCACATGCAAAAGAATGAAGTTGAACCCCCTTGCCTAACACCAGATACAAAAATTAACTCAAAATGGATCAAAGACCTAAATATAAGAAAAAGAATAAAACTCTTAGAAGAAAGCATAGGATAAAAGCTTCACAGCATTGGATTTGGCAGTGATTTCTTGGATATGACAACAAAGGCACAGGTAATCAAAGAAAAAGACCAGTTGGGTTTTGTAAAAATTTTAAAATTGTGTGCATCAGAAGACACTATCGACAGAGTAAAAAGGCAACACATAGAATGGGAGAAAATATTTGCAAATTATGTATCTAATAAGAAAACAAACAAAAAAACCCCAGAAAACAACAATTGTTGGTGAGGATGTGAAGAGATTGGAAACCTTTTGCACTGTTGATGGGAATGTAAAAATGGTACAGCCATTGTGGAAAACAGTATGCACTTCCTCAAAAAGTTAAAGTAGAATTTCCATATGATCCAGCAATTCCACTTTTGGCTCTATGCCCAAAATAATTGAAAGCAGGGTCTCAAAGAGACATTTATACACGCTTGTTCATAGCAGCATTATGTGGAAGCAACCCAAGTGTCCACTGATTGATGAATAGATAAGCAAAATGTGGTATAGACATACAATGGACTATTATTTGACCCTCAAAAGAAAGGAAATTCTGTAATATGCTATAATCGGGTGAATCCTGAGGACATTACATGCTTAGTGAAATAAGCCACTCAGAAAAAGATAAGTACTGTATGATTACCTTTATATGAGATACTTAGAGTAGTCAAATTCAGAGAGATAGAAAGTAGAACGGTGGTTGCCAGAGGCTGGAGGACGGGGAAATGAGGAAGTATTATTTAACGGATGCAGAGCTTCAGTTTTACAAGATGAAAAGAGCTATGGAGTTGGGTGGTGGTGCTAGCTGTACAACATAATGAATGTATTTAATACCACTGAACTGTTAAAAATAGTTAAGATGGCAAATTTTGTTATGTATATTTTACCACAATTTTAAAAAACTATCCCCCACCTTACCTACATAAATTAATAAATTCATTGGTGAATTCTACCAAACATTTAAGGACGAAATAATAGTTGTACAATGTCTTCCAGAAAATCAGAGGAGAGACTACTTCACAGCTCCAATCTGTGAGGCTGGCACTACCCTGATATCAAAACCAAGCAAAGACATTATAGGAAAAGAAAACTATGTGCTAATATCTCTCATGATGATAGATCAAAATCCTAAACAAAATTTTCCAAAAAATCAAACAATACATATACAGGATAATATATCAGTACCAAACCCATCTCTTGGTTGTCCCAGAGATGTGCACTTAGTTTAACGCCCAAACATTAGTTGATATAATTCATCACATTAACTATAAAGGAAAAAATATATGATTATCCCAGTAAAGACAAAATTGTCAAAAGCCAACATCCATCCCTGATACTAAAAAAAAGAAAATACAAAGCAGCATATTAGGAATGGAAAGGAATTTCCTCACCCCAATAAAAAAAGTATTTGTGAAAAACCTACAATCAACATCTTAGCGGTGAAAGGCTAAATTTTTTACCCTTAAGAACAGGAATAAGATAAGGATCTCCATTCTTGCCACTTCTCTTCAACATTGTACTGGAGGTTTTAGCCAAAACAATAAGGCAGGAAAAAGAAATAAGAGAAATTAAAGGCAATGCCAAAGAGAAAGGATAGCCTTTTCAAAAAATGGTGCTGAAACAATTGGATATCCATAATAAGCAAAAAAAAAAAAAAAAAAAAGGAGGGGGAGGCACTTCAGTTCATAGCTCACACCTGCAAAAACTAACTCAAAATGTATCATAAACTTTAATATAAAACCTAAAACTATAAAATTTCTAGAAGAAAACATAGGAGCAAGTCTTGTGATCTTAGGTTAAGAATTCTCAGATAAAACACCACAAAAAGCATAATCCAAAACAGAAAAGAAAATGCACAAATTAGACTTCATTAAAGCTAAAAGCTTCTGTTCTTCAGAAAACACTACAAGAATGAAAAGACAAGCCATGGACTGGGAGAAAAGATTTGCAAAGCCTATACCTAATAAAAAGATTACGCCCACATATATAAGAACCTCTTAATTCAGTAATTTAAAAAACACAATTAAAAAATAAGCAAAATATTCGACCAGACTCTTCACCAAAGAAGATAGAGGGATGGCAAATAAGCACATGGAGAGGTGCTCAGCTGAATAAAGGAAGTGTAGATTAAGACCACAGTGAGCTACACGGCACCCATATTAGAACAGCTAAACTTGAAAAGACCAACCTAGAACTATGGTCAAAGACGTGGGGCAATTGGAAGTCTCAGACACTACTGGTAGGAACGTGAATATGCAACGGCTGTGGAAGACAGCTTGACAATTTCTTACAAGTTAAATGTTTACCTTCCATATGATTCAGCTCTTCCATTCCTAGGTATTTACCCAAAAGAAATTAAAGCGTACACTCATGCAAAAACTCATGCACAAATGTTCAGAGCAGCTTTAGTTGTGATAGCCCTAAACTGCAGACAACCCAGGCTTCCGTCAACACGTGAATAAACAGATGTTGGTTTATCCACACAGTGGAATAGTACTCAGCAACAAAAAAGAATAAATCCAAAACAGATGAATCTCAAAATAATTATGCTGAGCAAAAGAAGCCAGACCTAAAAAGAGTACATACTTTATGTATTGTGTGTGTGTGTGTGTGTGTGTGTGTGTGTGTGTGTGTATAAATTCTAGAAGTTCCAAGCTCATCCACTGTGACAGCAAACAGATTAGTATTTGTGACTGGCATGGGGCAGGAGGGAAGGGTTACAAAATGCCACAAGGAAACATTGGGAGACCAATGCTATGTTCGTTTCTTGATTGTGGTGTTGATTTCATTGGTGTATACATTTCAAAACTTACTAAATTATACCCTTTAAATGTGTTTGGTTTATTGTATGTCAATTATACCTCAATTAAAAAATACCAAACACTCAAAATTCCACAAGCCTTCTTCAGATATATATAAAATATGATAAATTCTGTAGGACATACCCAATTTCTTTAACAAATAAACAGTGAGAAAGAAAGAATTGGAAACTATAATTCAAGAGATTTAAGACATATAAAACAATACCATGTATGGACCTTATTTGAATCCTGATTCAACTATAAAATGATACTCATGCCGGAGCTGGGAAAATCCGAAGACCGACTGACAGGGTAGTAGATGTATTAAAGAATTGTTAATTCAACAGTAATTGCTATTGTGTTAAAACAAAAAGTGTCCTTATCTCTTAGGAAAAAGTATATACTCTTGGTCTAGCAATTCTACTTCACAAAATTTATCCTAAAGCAAGTATGTGGGGGGAACAAAGAACATTTCTATTTGGGAGAAAGATGAAATTTATTTCCCTATAAATCTTAAAACAGTGTGTGGAACAATGTTCTTTTCAGGATATATACCCTCTACTGGACTTGATATAAACATCTGCTTGCCTCTTAGCCACTAAGTGGCTTTTCCTGCCAACCTTGACTCATCAGAAATGCCCGGGTTTCATGGCATTGTCTTTGCTGTGAGGTTTGTCAGGATAGAGTATGTACTCTGCGTTGTAGAATGTGCCAGTTCACAGACGGCTAACTACATCTGTACTGTTTGGGGAACATATGCATCCCTTGATGTAGTTACGACGCCCTTTTTGCTGCATGGGAAGGCTCTGGCATGGCCCTGCAAGGTGTCAGAGAGTGTTCCTGATCTCCAGAGGTCATGGTAACCACAGAATGCATGGATAATCAATCATGGATACATCACATATTTATATTACGTATGATTTCCATCAGTTGGGGTATTAGTAGGTGGAAGGCCCTTGGTCATTGAATGACCTCAAGCACTCTCTTGCCTTTATTCTCAGTCATTCTTCTGTGCAAAGTACTTGGTCATTTTGAGAGGTCCAGAATGGATTCCCCTGCCTGTGTCTTTGAATGTTACACATTGGGTTGACACCTTTCAACATCCCACAGATATTACACCTTTCAACATTCCCCCAGCCAGGCACTGTTGCTGGAAATAGAGTTGATTAAATTGCATCCCCTGCCCAACAGGAATGCATGAGTAGCATAGGTCACCTGAGGAATTTTACCCCTGTGGGATTTGACTGTCTGCCTCCCTTAGACAGTGAGAGATGCATGGTAGCGGGTGACTTTGGTACTGGGTACCAAGGCGGGGTGTTTCCCACCGGACAGGTTGGGGGAAGCCTCTTGGGGAGGTGACACCCAAGGCTTGAGGAATGTGAGAGACCTAGCCGGGCACAGTTGAGGGTGCGTAATGGGTAGAGAAAGCAGCATTAGTAAGCACGGAGGTGGAAGAGGGTAGAGAAAGCATCATGGGTAAGCACGGAGGTGGAAGAGCCGCACATCCCAGCATGTGGGAGGGAGATGAGGCTGGTAGAGTAGGGAGGACCCAGGTCATGGAGAAGGGAACTTTCTTGCCATCGTGAGAGCTGTGTGGTGTGAATTTCCTTTCTCCGTTTGGTCAGGCATCATCTCCTCCTCCCCACAGCCCCAGGCCCCAGCAGCAGCCCCCCAAAGCCAGCAGATATATGCACTAAGCCATAAGCTGACCCCCCTTCATCTCTCCAAGGACAAATATTTAAGTCTGCCAATCAGAATCAGCTCACAATTAAAGCTGGATGAAAATCTGGCCCCACCGCTGACTTTGTTTTTTCACACACAAAAAAACGACGAATCTTCCTTCTGTTGGTGTATTTTCCCTAAGACAACTCAACGATTTTAATTCGATCCTGCGTGCATATAAATTGAATTAAACCAGCTGAAGCATTTGTTGAATACCTTTACGGAGAAATGAACATTGTCTCCCTAGTTTGCCGCAGGAGCTCTTTCCCCTTTCACAAGCATCCTTTCTCCAAGCTGCAACTGTCCTTCGTTTCCTTCTTCCCGTTTCTCCCCAAACAAAATCTTACAAGCCAACAGAGGCCAATAATCAAAATTTTAATGATTTCTGGCCCTGTGATAACACTCCCCTTTACAGTGAAAAAATTATACACGAGATGAAACTTAGCTTTGTAGATTTTCATTGTTAATACACCGACAGTCATACAAGCTCAAGAGGAGAAAATGTTGAACCAGCTATTTCTTTCACACTCCTTCACTTGAGAGAATGTTTGGGAATAAGATAAAGACTAGTGTGAGTGTATGAGGCCTGTGGATGTTCGTACTTTACAGCGTGGTCCTTAATGATAGGCCCTTCTTGCTTTGCACTGCATGCTGTGCGGGGCTCTCACAGAGAAGGTTCTCGAAGGCTTGATGGATGAATTTGTGTAGTGGATGTGGGTGGTTTTAAAAAGTTCATTTGGGATTTTTATTCTTAGTGTGCATTTGACAAAAATGATTCAGCCTGACATCTGACTAGTCAACAGCATCAGACATACCCACAGCATTCATTGAATATATTAAGAATTCGAACCTGCATTTCTTTTGAGTTGTTGAATGTATTCCCAGTTGTAAGTTGTTGTTTTCCTAACACGTAGTCACAAACTTACTAATGGAAGTTGAATTAAATTTAAATCCTGTTTTCTGTTACTTAGAGAGTTTATTTCTAGGCAATATGATTTGGCCATTGGCCTGTATTTCAGCAACAGTCACATATATCTTTTATTCAAATCAAAGTTTCTTTCAGTTTAATTAATACTTATTCATTTAGCAACTGTTCCCTGTTTGTTTTACATATTTAACAAATGTATATCTTCCTTACTATTTGCCAGGTAGTAAGTACATTACATGAACTTATTTAACCTTCATTACAACCTTACAAGGTGGGTACTGATACTCTTCCTGGGTACTGATACTCTTTCCTGTTTTACAGATGAGGAAGCTGAGGCTCAGAGAGATTGAATCACTTTCCCAAGGTCACACAGCCAGTAAGCTCTAGAGCCAGTTGGCCCCACAGTCTGTGCCCATAACCACCACACCATGCTGCCTCATTCATTCCACATGTTTCTTATCGAGCCCCTGCCTGTGCTAGGAACTGTGCTAGATGAAGAGACCGCATGGGAGCAGAAGTGGTCCCTGTGTTCCTGGGGATGTGCCTTAGTCATTCAGACTGCTATGAGCAAAAACATCATAGATGGGGTGGTTTGCAAGCAAAGAAAATACATTTATTTCTATAGTTCTAAAAGCTGGAAGTCTGAGATCGGGGTGTCAGCTGGGTCAGGTTCTGGTAAGAGCCTCTTCCAGGGTGGACAGCAGAGAGAGGGAGCAAGCTCTCCTGTGATTCTTAGAAGAGCACTAATTCTGTTCATGAGAGCTCCACCCCCATGACCTTATCTAACCCCAATCACCTCCCAAAGGCTCTGCCTCCTCATATCATCACATCAGGAGTTCTGGTCTCAACAGATGAACTGGGGAAGAGGAGTCAAAAGTGTTCAGCCCCTAATAGAGAGGCAGACATTAATCAAATCCCACAGATAAAAAATTACTCAGATGAGTGAGGGGAAGCTCTGATGCTCTCAGTGTGAACAGTGAGGCAAATCAACGTAGTCAGAATCCAGGGAAAGCGTTTCTGGGAATGGAAGGAAGGGCTGAGCTGGAAAAGAATAATGAGGCATTTTTTAAGTTAAAAGTGAGGTTAGACGGGGCTCAGAGGATGCAGGGCATTCTCGGCATAGGGAAGTTGCACGTGCAAAGGCCCTGAGGCAGAAGAGAACATGGTTACCAAGAACTGAACAGGTTGTGATGACTGTGAAGCAGGGAGCAAAGGGGAAAGTTGTGGGAGGCGAGACAAGGGAGAGAAGGAGAAGGGGCAAACTATGAGGGCCTTGCAGGTCACTGTTAAGGAATATGTTTTTCATCCTAAGTGCTGTGAGAAGATCTGCATTTCCCTCCCTACCTTACCTTACCCCAACGTGCACACCAAGGAGGGGATGGAGGGAAGCCTGTTAGGTGACAGCTGAAGCAATACTTTTGATAAGAGGGTGACATGAAGGCCACGAAGAGAAGGTGACAGATGTGGAAGGTAACTAGAAGGTGAAGCTAACCTGATAATGGGTTGGATCTGATGGGGAAAGTGCGCCAGTAGCATTGACAACCAGATTGGAGAGAATGAGAGAAGAGAACTGGAGATGCTAGTAGAGACAGTCCTTGCAGGAATGGCCAGCTCCAGGTGAAGTGGGGTTTAAATGTACAAGAGCAAGGAGGGAGTATTTATAGTCAAAATCAGAGAGAGCGGGGCGCCTGGGTGGCTCAGTCATTAAGCGTCTGCCTTCGGCTCAGATCATGATCCCAGGATGGGCTCCGTGCTCAGTGGGAAGCCTGCTTCTCCCTCTCCCACTCCCCCTGCTTGTGTTCTCTCTCTCGCTGTGTCTCTCTCTGTCAAATAAATAAATAAAATCTTTTAAAAAAATAAAATCAGAGAGAGAGCAAGCAGACTAGCAGCCCTGGTGGGAGCACGTGTACCCTGTCCAAAGAGGGGGAATAGCCATACCTTCTGAATTCATAAGGGAAGCTGCAAATATGAATGTTCATGTGGAAAAGATTATTGATTGCTGCATTGTCTGTGATTGCAAAACATGGGAAACTAAATATTCAAGTGTAGGTGAATATTCATCTCTAATAAATAGGTTTCTTTTTCCCAGATTCTTAGACCATCAATTCTGAAACTACTTTCTTTGTGTACTAGGACTAAGTGATAAGTAAATAAATATCTTGTGGATAATCAAAATCTGGCTTCTCACTGTTGTTGCAAGACAAAGGCGTTACAGATATAGACAGAGGGGACATAGAAATACCCTAGTGATGTGAGATTGGAATCGAAGGTATTCGTGTGAGGAGTTCATGGAGAGAAAAGATAGTTGGACAAACAGACAGACGTGACTGTCAGTATGTATGCAGACATACATACATTTTATCTTACCCTCTCTGCTGAGAGGGTCTAGAAATAATAATACCCCAGCAGTAATAGTACAACCTAGAATTCTAATCTTGGTTTCTAAATATTAACCCATCTGCCAAAGGGCTCTTTGGAAAAAATGGTTGATTCTGGGGCCGGGGCAGGGAAAGTGTAAGCTGAACTTGGAATATCTTGTGGAGCCAAAAAATAAAGTGCTCACATAATGGGGACACAGCAGAAACACATAGCAGCCAGCTTGAAGGAGGTACCACTGATAAAATCTAGGACAATTTGAGCATAAAAATAAATAAGGATTATAACTCATTGAATAAAGTAACAGCCATTAATCTAAACTGATATAAATCAACTAAGTTAGTTAAACGAACAGACAGATAAAGGGAGAGACAGTATTCTTACAGTTGAATGCCAACTAATAAACATAGAAGGAATGATAGAGCTAGAAAATCACCATTTGGCAGCCACATTATAATTGATTGAAGCAAGAATCATTAATGGGTTCTAAAACTAGACCTAAGATACTTACATACTCACAAAGTAACTCCTGACAATAGACTTACTAATCAGAAAGGAGAAAATCCTAACTTTATGGCAGAGAAACCCAAAAGACATCGCCTTAACCAAATGATCAAAGCTGACTTCAGCAGGATGGAACGTAATGACACAGGTGTTTCCTGACCTGATGCACTGGGAAGGGTGCCCCATCGCCTCCGCGTCGTGCCCACCAGGAGCGCACACCCTGAATCTCCTCCCGAGGAAACATCACACAAAGCTAAGGCGGGAGACAGGCTACCAAATAATTGGCCTGTATAAAATGTCAGTGTCTTGAAGAGCAGACCGAAGGGCTATTCTAGATGAAGAGCTAAAGAGACATGACAACTGAATGCAGTCTGCCGATCATGGGTTGATTATTACTGTAAAAAAAAGCATCAGTGGAAATTTGGTGAAAATATGAACTGGATTTGTAAGTTAGCAAAGAGGATTGTATCAACATTAACTCCTTGATTTGTATTATTTTATTGTAGTTATGTAAAAGAATGTTTTTGTTTAAAGAAAACATGCTAAAATATTAAGGAATGCAGGGACATTATGTCTGCATTTACCCATCTGGCTCAGAAAAAAAATGTGTGTGTGTATGTGGTGAAAGAGAGAGAGAAAGTAGGATAAAGCACCTGTGGTAAATACTACCATTGGGGAATCTGGGTGAAATGTATATGAAAATTCTTTGTAGTGTTCTTGCTGTTTTCCCTTAAGCCTGAAATTATATCAAAATTAAAAGTTTTTTTAAACAAAGCGCTACAATATTAAATATTGGCTCATCAAATATAAAAAGTAATTACACTCTGTGGACCAGGCAAGACATGCCTGCAGACTCAGGCTGCAGATGGCTGATTTTCAGCCTCTGTGGTGGTGTTCCTGTGGGATAAAGAGGGACAAGAAACCCAAGCCCAAGTGGATGGACTGGCCCTAGGCTGCGGCTATTGTAACTGGGGGTCAAATGGGCAGGACAAAGGTGGACATGGGGACACTCTCCCGTGTGGCTTCTCTTGCCTTCCAACATAGGTGGCACGGTCCCCAGCTGAAAGTGAGGGCTTCTGGGAGTTCAGAGGCTTGGGGAGGGAAGATGGTGGGTGTGCGGTAGGAGACCACATGGGCCAGAACCTCACCTTCGTGCAGGGCGTGTGGCTAGTCCATCTGGACTCAGCACTGCGAGAGGCCCCAGCGAGGGCTTCTCTCAGCAGTTTTGGTTGCTCTGTGACAATCACAGAGAAAGAAGGTAGCTGGGTTCAACCAGGGAAGGAATTTGCTAGGTGGAGGCAATGGAGGTTTGCCGGGGCATGGGGCTTCAGGTATTGCCATGAGCATCCTTGAAAGGACTGACCTGGGATCTCAGGTGATCAAAAGTGAAGTGCAGAAGGAGAGGGGAGGTGGGCAGGGCACGGTCAAGAGTGACTCTGTGGATGCAAGGTGGATGCACAGTTTGATCGGAAAGGGTGGAATACGTAGCTACCAAGAACTGAAGGAACGGATTAGTGACTATAGTAGTCTTGGGGGTAACAGGGTCCAGTGCATAAAGGAACCCACGGGTGGCTTCAGGGCACAGAGGAGAACGCTTTGCTAATGAGGGGACAGAGAGCCAATGTGTTAGATTGTGTGGACTTGGAAATTGCACCCCAGTAATGACCAGATTGTAGATGGAGAGGATCTCAATATGCCAGTATGACCATGGTTTTACAGATTGGTCGACAGAAGCTAAGCGAGGTGGAGGCGGCAGGGACAGGGGCATGAACCCTCAGTGAAGAAGGAGATGCCGGGGAATATGCCGTTTCGGAGCGCAGAGTAGAAGAGTCTGGGCCAGTGGGGAGCTGAGTCCGGGCAGTGAAGTAAAGAAGCTTGTGAAAATGACCACAAGGGGCGCCTGGGTGGCTCAGTTGGTTGAGCGACTGCCTTCGGCTCAGGTCATGATCCTGGAGTCCCGGGATCGAGTCCTACATCGGGCTCCCTGCTCAGCGGGGAGTCTGCTTCTCCCTCTGACCCTCTTCCCTCTCGTGCTCTCTATCTCTCATTCTCTCTCTCACAAATAAATAAATAAAATCTTTAAAAAAAAAATGACCACAAGGCAGAGAAGCCTTATAATGTGCAAACCTCCGAGTCCAGAAGGATTTCACAAAGATGAAGGTACTTCGAGTCCTGCTCCTGAGAACCTGTGAATCCGATGGGACAAGCCGGGGAGGTTGGGATGAGAAGGGTTGCTTTAAGCATAAGAGTAACAGGGGGTGTTGTGGGTCAGGGTGAAAGAAGGTGGTGGGAGTACAGGACTGGAACGCAGCAGGGGGTGGTATCCCTCCCTGTGGAGACAGGGAAACTGAGGCCCGGGGAGGTTGTCAGTGCCACAGCTAACTACATGAGGAGCTGAAGCCTGATGGCCCCCAAGGCTAGTGTTCTCTCCTCCCTGTGCTGCAGGGATGCAACGGCAGGCTTTTGCAAGGCCTCAGGAATGACAGGTGTCAAACCCAGATTCGGGGAGAGCACACAGTCTGGGTGGCCCCGCTGGAAGTGGGGACGTGGTCGGGGCTTGACCTTGGGAGTCTGAAATGCCAGGTAAGGAATGTGGACTTTAAGGTGAAGGGACTCATTCAAAGTCTTAACCAGGTGGCCAGTGGATGTCTAGTAGCTGAAGTCTCAGCCACGGAGGGAACCTTGGCACAGGGATTCCCACCAGAGAGCCTCTGGTAAAGCGACTGCTAGAATGCCCTCAGCTCCCTGCTCTCCCTGGGACCGCCATCCGGTGCCAGGACTGCTGACTGAGCGTTCAGCAACCCCCACCCCACCCCCCCGGCCCAATCAGCAGGGCCAGGAGGACTCAGTCCCGGGGGCAGGTGCACAGCCCTCTATAACTCCTGGCAGCAAGCTGGCCCAGGGTGCATTTCTCCTTGCCATGAGACCCTGTCAGATGTCCGGATAAGGTTCTCCCTCATTGGCTGTTACCTGCCTGCTCATCTGGAAACTACCAAAGAGGGAAATGACTTCTCAGTGAATTCTTGCTGGCTCTGAGCACTCATCTCTTTTTCTTGAGTGCTCAGAAACTGTAAATGGTAGGCTCTGTTCCCCCAATTTTGCTCTGATTTGAATTCAGGGTCCCAAATTACAGTCCAGAGTTTATCCTTCATGCTTCTCCTATAATTGGCCAAATGGATGCTTCCAGAAGGAAGAACACTAGTTTTCTAGACACGTGCAGCAGAAATGGACGCATATCTGCTCTCAGCCAAATCTCTGCCCCAGCCTAGGCAGGATCCAGGAAGCCGCGCCTGGGCCTGGCAGCCTGCCCAGCACACAGACTCCTCCCAGCCCTGCCTGCCACCCAGCCACGCTCAGCCCTGAGTTGGTTCTGGGTGCTGGGATTCTCACCTCTATTTCTGCTTTCCCTCAGATGCCACAACCCACCAGAGAAAGCACTGCAGAGTAGTGAGCCATAGAGGGGACATTGCTCCCTTCCCTGGGACCACAGGGTCACAGAAAGAGCACTGGCTTTGAAGTCAGCCTTGGTAGCAAACCCATTCACTCATGCATGACCTTGAGCAGCTTATTTCACCCTTCCAACCTGTGTGTCCTCAACTGCAACAGGGGAATAACATCTCCTAACTTTTGCAAGGTTATTTATGATAAGGCTTCAATGAAATGATGTACATGGAGCGTCTAGCCCACACAACACATGCAGAACGCCTTTGGTCTCCCCAGTAGCATCTGAGGAGGCCTCAACCCAGGGCTGGCTGAAAGCAGTTTCTGTTTTCTCTGGCCACGACCGGACAGGTTAGCATCATATTCTCCTATCTGTGCATAGGGGTGAGAAAACCACACAACGGTTTCTCCTGTTTTCTTTAGCCTTTTCTCGATACTTTATGATGTTACTTCCTAACGATCCTGCCCCACATGTTTGTGGCATCCCAGATTAAATTGCATTGTAAAGATAACAACCCGGTTGAGAGCCTTGTACTTTTTTTCCCTTTGGACAACCTTGAGGAGGGGTAGAGTATTTTATGACTCTCAGGTTTTCCTCTCAGCGCCTTGCATTTTAAATTGAAGCATATTTATTGCAATATCATTTACACCAGCAGTTTTCTGTGTTAAGTGAAAATATCTGATCAGTGTCCAGCGTGATGCACATCACTTTTGCTACCCCTGTGACTTTAATTTTGATTCTCTATTACACAGTGAATAGAGAGAGAATTAAATGCATCATGATAAGGTGGTGCAGGACAGTCTGAGATAAGGGGGGAAATTAAGCTCTAATAATTCTGTTTAAGGCAGTGACAGCCCCAGTTTCGGGTCTTCTGGGCTTTAGGAGATACCATGAGAGCAGGAGTAAATATTATATAAGCTCAGCATGTTGCTTTAATCTTGGGCTCACACAGACATTTATTAATCAAATAGAATGATTTCAATATATATTCATGGGCAGTTCTCCAGCCTGGCCTGAAAAACTGTTTATTTTCACATTTCTAATTTAAAAGATTTTTCTGGAGGAGATAGATTTAAGAATGTTGAATTACTCCAGCCATTGTTTTGAGCCAAGATAATTTTCTCTTTCTCATGTGAGGCTTCAAGGGCTTGAGGCCACACAAGTGTTACATTCCAAAGTCTTTCAAAAGGAGGTATTTTTCTGATTTAGTAACACATCAGCATTTTCTTTATATGTCTGCTTGGAAATGTGGCTTCAGTGAAAAAGATCCCGGAAGGGTCTCTGAGAGGGCAGTCTCCATGGCAGGTGCTCTCCTATCAGACTTGGCTGCACCAGGTTAGGGGTGAACAGCACTTCACCAGTGAATGTGCTTTGTACCGAGGCCCTCAGACATTTTTCTGGTTTCCATTCTGCCTTACTGCTGTGCACATACAGAGTGCTATGAAAAAATGGGAACCATTATTCGTGTCTTCATAAACTACAAGACGCCTCCTCCCGTTTTTCCATCCCCTCCCCCTTTCTCCCAAATACAAAATGAAAACAAATCGATGGTTTTTAATTTTTTGCTTATTTAGTGTTACTCTTATTTGGTCTTATTCCTCAAAGAGTTGAAGTTGCAAATCACGTATCCAAGAAAGGACTACTATTTAAACTATATAAAGAATTCTCAATGGGGCGCCTGGGTGGCTCAGTCGGTTAAGCGTCTGCCTTCGGCTCAGGTTATGATACCAGGGTCCTTGGATCGAGCCCCATATTGGGCTCCCTGCTCAGCGGGAAGCCTGCTTCTCCCTCTCCTGCCTGCCGCTCCCCCTGCTTGTGCTCTTTCTGTCAAATAAATAAAATCTTTAAAAAAAAAAAAAGAATTCTCAAAATTTAACAATAAAAACACAAAACAGCCCAGTTAGGAAATGGGCAAAAGACACCAAAGAGAGCTTTCACTGAAGAGGATAATCAGATGGCAGATAAGCACATGAAAAGATATTTAAAATGTTCGCCATTAGAGAATGCAACTTTAAAACCACAGTAAGGTATTACTACACACCCATGCAATGGCTAAGAAAAAATAATGACACTGAATGCTAGAAAGGTTGCAGAGAAACAGGACCACTCTTACTTGCTGGAAGGAATGTAAAATGCCACAACCACTCTAGAAAACAGTGTAGCGATTTCTATAAAACCAAACATGAAACTAACATATACCCAGCAACTGCACTCACAGGCATTTATCCCAGAGAAAGGAAACCTTATTTTCACACAAAAACCTGTACACAAATGTTCGCTACAGCTTCCTTGACAATAGCTAAACACTGGAAAAAATCAGATGTCCTTCAAGGAGTGAATAAACTGTGATACATCCGTACCAGAGAATATTATGCAGTAATAAAAAGAAACTATACACACAACTTTGATGAATCTCCAGGGAGTAATGCCAAGGGAAAAAAGCCACTCCTAAAAGGTTACATATTCTATGACTCCATTTATATAACATTCTTGAAATTACTAAATTATATGAATGAGACTATATTAGTGGTTGCCAGGGATTCGGGATGGGGTTTGAGAGGAGGGAAGTGGGTGTGGTTATAAAGGGACAACTGAGGGCTTGTTGTGGTGAGGGAACGAACATGTAGCTCAGCTGTGGTGGCTGTGGATAAATGCAAACTACAGGCATGATGAAATTTCAGGGAGCTAAAGGCACATGCTCAAATGAATGCATGTAAAACTGATGAAATGTGACCAAGACGGATGCATTCTCTAATCCCGAGGTCCTGGTTGTGATACTGTACTATAATAGTGCAAGATGTTACCATTGGGGGGAACCGGATGAAGAGCAGATGGGATCGCTCTGTATTATTTCTTAAACTACAGACAAATCTACAGATCTTGGGGCACCTCGGTGGCACAGTCAGTTAAGCGTCCGACTCTTGGTTTCGGCTCAGGTCATGATCTCCGGGTCGTGAGATCGAGCCCCACGTCAGGCTCCAAGCTCAGCGTGGAGTCTGCTTGAGGTTCTCTTTCTCCCTCTCCCTGCCCCTCCGGCTTGCTTGTGCACTCTCTCTCTCTCTCAAATAAATAAAAAAAATTTAAATCTACAGTTAATCTCAAAATAAAAAGTTTAATTAAAAATGTCAAGAAAGAATGGGAACAACATATGTCCTTATAAGGATGGGGAGGTGGTTAAGTGAAGAAGGGACACTGTCATTCTGTGAACCTCTTCCATGTGCAGGGCTGGGGGATTCAGATAGTGTCACATCATCCTCAAAACGTTCCTGTGACTAAGTATTAATATTCCCATTTACAGGATAAGGAAACTTGAGACCTGGAGAGGTAACACATTTGCATGAGACCTCCCCAGCAAGTAAAGGACAAAGGCGCAGTCTCTTAGAATGCAGTGCTCTTACCATCTCGCTATGGGGGGGCCCCAGCTCTGTAGCAGACCCTTATTGTCTCTTCCCACTGCTGCTGCGCCAACCAGTCAGGCCTAACCTTCAGCTCCCCCAGGAGACAGCTCCAGGGTTAATATGCCAAGACCTGCAACCATCTTTGTCTTCCAGCGGGAAGCAAAGATGACTCAGAGTCAGACATGAGCATTTGCCTTCTTTGCTAAGCAGATCATAAAGAGAACTCATGAAAAGGGCATTCAGAAAACCCAGGCCAACATCAGATAAAATAGTTAAGCAACACTCCCAACAGTACAAAGGGCATTAATTAAAACAAATTGAAAAGATGTGTCTGTATAAATAAATAAAATAAATAAAATAAATCTTAGGAAGACAAAATCATTTAAGAATAGATTTTGTAAACTAATGAGACTGGTTCCTTCCAGCAGGTGGATAGGAAAAGAGTGTAAAGAATGGGGGGATGGGAACAGGGTAGAAGCTAGGACGGAGGAGGAGAGACCCTTCTCTTTGTGTACCTCTTTTTCTAGTCTGACTCGGAATCACATACCAAAGTAACTAAATAGATGATTAACGTCAACCTGGATGAGAGAGGACCCCATGATGAAATACAAACGGTAACAAATAGCTTTACTTTACTACGAAGGAATAGACAGCCCCACTGGAGGCAGTGGGAAAGCAAAGAACCAGCCTCAGGAACTTGGAAAGCAGCAGTCTGACTGGATACTGGGAGGCTGAAGCCAAAAAGAAGTATACATAAGTACTGTTCTCTAGCCAGAACATTTATTTTCCACAGGGGTAGAGGTGAGCAATTTTGAAGCTACTTTATGTAAATACTGAGAGCAAGCAAATGCGTAAATTCTTCTGGATGGTAGAGCCTGGTTTCTCACTGTTGAAGAAAGAAGGTACAATAAGGGAAGGAAGGGAGGCAGGAATGAACCCTGTAATGTTGGATTGGAACTGGAGGTTTCAGTATGAACACAGGGTTTTTATTGTATACATGGAGGGATTGTTAAAGAAGGAAATACGGGGGGGGGTGTGGATGTGTGTTACATAATTATATGATATATAATTATAATGTCTAACATAATTTTCTAGTTCCTGTCTTCTAAGAGATGCCTAGAAACCACAAAACCCCAGTAGCACTGAACACAACTAGCCTTCTTGGTTTCTAAATGCTGTTCTTCAATTTAAAAAAAAAAAAAAAGCCAGGGCTTTTTGGAGAAATGTTGGATTCCTGAGCTGGGGCAGAGAACAAACAAGATAAATCTGAATATCTTATGGTGCCAGAAAACAAGGAAGTGCTTTAATAAATGATGGGATCATGTCAAAAAAACACCAGAGCCAATTTAAAGGATGTTCCATTGGGCAAATCTGGGATAATTTGAGGAATAATATAAATAATGATGGATTACACCCCACAGAATAAAATAAATATCCATGAGTCCATAAGGATATAAATAAATGATTGAATGAATAAATGAATAAACACAGCAGAAAGGACAGTTCCTCCTTACGGTAGAATTCTAATGAATGCTGGGGAAGGAATGTTGGAAATAAAAAAAAAAAAATCACCATTTGGCGAACATCACAGTAATGGTTGTTGCAGACCAGCATCATCAATGTATGATAAAATTAGTGGGCAAAAGTATGATGGGAAACAGGATATTTGCATAGTCTCAAAGTATTTTCCCACAAGATGCTCAGTATTTACAGATACACAGGGGAAGATAGTAACTTAACAGTAGGGAACTCTGACAGACACCACCTCAACCAACTATCAACGTTAGTATCACCAGAATCAAGACAAAGCGATGGCGGGCACCCTGGACATGATGCACTGAGAAGGGGCGCAACATCGTCTCCGCGGTATTCTTGCTGAGGGGCATAAATTCCATCCAACGGAGAGAAAACCTCAGACGAACCAAACCAACGGATGTTCCACCCAAAAAAACTGGCCAGTACTTTTCTCAAGGGTCCAGGTCATAAGACACTGAGGAGCTGTCCCCAGTCAGAGGAGAATAGGATACAGGACAGTTACGTGCAATTTGGGATCCTGGATTGGACTCTAGACCAGAACAAGGTGATCGAGGGGAATTAGGAATACGGTCTCGAGATTCGTGAGTCGTGCCAATGGTAACTTCCTGGCTTAGATGGTTGTGCCATGGTCATCAGAGATGTTAACATTAGCGGGAGCCAAGTGAAGGATATGGGAAGTCCTTCTACTGTCCTTGCTAAGTACTTGGCAACTTTGTCGAGTCACAGATTATTTCAAAATAAAAAGTTAAAATACATCAGACTACAAAGGTTATATTGAAATTATCCAACCAGCGAAACAAATTTGTTACATTTAATTTTATCATGTGAAACCAAAATAATAGTAATAATAGTACCTTTGAATGGCTCCTTATATTTTACAAAATGTTTTTACATGCAAGCCCATGAAGTAGCATTATTTCTGTGCACAACCATTTTAGAGACAAAGAATCTTAATCTAAGAGGTACTTCATATAGTTAAAACAAGCACAGAGCACATGGACAAGCAAAACTTCAAAGCCAGACAAATAAACCTGCTTCCATGTCTCAGCACTGCCATTTCCGGCCTGTGCAACCTTGGCCAAGCCAGCAAAGCAGCCTCGGGGGAATGATGGCAGCTGCCTTTCGAGACTTGTGAGGATTGAAACCCTATAAACACTCCACACAGAGCCTGGCACACCCTTGGCGCTTACTAAGCAGCAGATGATAAGCATGATGATGATGATGATGGGATTTTAGAGCTGGGGGCATCTTCGCCTCCAGCCCAGCAACCTTGCCCACCCAGTACAGGAGTCAGAGCATCCCCAACTATGGTTCTGGCCCCATTTTGGACACTGAGAGTGGGGTACGGCTTAAAAACTATCTGAGGAAATCCATCTCTTTTTGTAAAAAACCAAAAAAGTGAATGTCTGTATTGTGTAGAATATCCATGTGAGTGTGCATATATTTATATATTTTGAAGAGTTAACAATAGGTACATTCGCAAAGCGATCATTTCTAATATGGGTATGTCTAAGGAATGAGCTAAGGTGAGGAGGACAGAGGGCCAGTCCCTTTGCAGGCACCCTCTGCACCACCCTCCGAATCATCCCCAGTCTGTGTCCAGTGCTCTTGCTGTCTGTGAAGTGCTTGGAAACTTAAGCTATTTGAAGCTAGCTTATCTTTCCCAGAGGTCCATTCAGGACTTCAGCACGCATGATAAGCTACAGGCTAAGGGGCAGGAGGAATGGCATTGCCTTTTTCCATTGCCCTGCACACCGCAGCTGCTCATTGCATACGTATGATGTGAACTTTGCCTAGGGAGTAGTCATCATCTCCATCATATTTTGCACCAAATTGCTTTGCACTTGGTGGTCTTTTGTGTCTCTTTTTGCCGTGTTGAATTCAGTTGACCTAAATCTCCTCTCAGAAATTAGCACATGAGACAAATCACACATAATCAACAGTATCCTTGAACATTCCTGCAAATCACTCCATGCAGGCTGACCTGTGTGCAGGTGATGTTATTATACTGCATATATGTGTAGACAGTGTTCAGACAGTGTGTTACCAGTGTATGATTTGGGTTAAGATCATGGGCCCTGGAACCAGACTCCCTCGGTTCATATGGCAGTGCTACAATTAATTCACTTTAGGACCTTGGGCCAGTTACGCAACTCCTCTACTTCACAGTTTCTTCATCAGGAAAATGCGACTAACAGTCACACTTCTTTCATATGGAAGTCGTGAACATTACCGGGATAATATGCGTAAAGCCTTTAGCACAGTTCCCAACACTTTGTTAGCACTCAATACGTGCTGTCCACCATCATCATCATCATTATACATTTATATATGTGTAATATATACAACAGTGCATACATAAAATACCACTTTAAAGTAACTGAATTACATAAACTGTAACATACAGTTTTTTTCTGCTGTGACCCCTCTCCCCCTCGCCCCCAGACTGGGTCCTCAAGCAGTAACAAGTCTCATTTTGTGCCAGTTTTAAAGTCCCTCTGTGGTCGGCACATGGCTAGCACTGCTCCTGAATTAGCTCAAGTCCAGCTTCCACGTTTCTGAAATCAGATTGGGGCTGAATCTTCCCATCAGAGGCTGACGTGGCAGACCTATGTGACATGTTTTACTCTAGTCACAGAGGTAATTGAGGTACCCCTGCCTTGGATTGGAGATCCAGTTTAGACTCTAGACGGTGAACCCCAAGATTCCACTGCGACGTCATGTCTGGTTCCACTTGATGATTATTGGGATGCCACAGTAACCCGGGATGAGTATGTGCAATGGTATCTAGCCTTCCGACCTTTGAGTGCAACCTGAAATAAGGACACTGTTGTTTCTCTCCTCTCCAGGCCAAACACTGGAGGGATGTAGGGATGGTCCACCAGCAACAGTGGTGGGAGCGCAGATCATGGCGCAATAATGGCCATAGCATTAATTGCTCACAGTGTGGTGGCGGTGGTGTTGGGACCGATCATGGTGTTGGTGAGAGCAGTGATCTTGTCAGTCCTGGGGTGATGGTGGTAGCACTACCAACGTGGTAGTAGTGGTAGGGACTGTGGTGTTCATCAAAGATGCTGATCGTGATTTGATGATGGTAGCAGTGGTGGTGGTAACCAACTAGATTGTGATTACATAATTTACATCAGCGTTTAAACCCTGGATGTCAAGGTGGGGAGGTCTGTATTTGAGGAAGCTCCCCCCCCAAGTGATGTAATATATACCTCCACTTGTAAAACACTTCCTAGGCCCGGGTTTTTTGAGCAGTTCATCTAAATCAATGCAGCTGATCCCCCTGCCATAACTTGCCAGTGGAGTTAACTGTGTAACTCACAAGATTGGTCCTCTGAACTCTCATCCAGCAGAATGTTCCATGAAACCTAAATGAGCTTGGTAAACCCTGAGATTTCTCTGCCTTTCTGGGAGAGTGACTATGCACATCCACGTTAGGGGCTCTCAGAGGATCTGCAGTCTGCAATAAGACCTTTCACTTTGTCTACCCTGGTATTTCCAAAGCTTATTTGACCACTGAACCCCTTTTTTTGGGTGGGGGGAGGGGGTTGCTGGTAAGTGCATATAAATCATTACACAGAACAACTAGAGAAACACTAATCTAAACAACCCTTGGAATGAAAAGAAAAATAAAACTTTTAGGAAAAATGTTCCCCCAGAGGGACTCATTTTTTTAGTGCTTGGTGAGAATGGTTAGCTTTCGGTTAGTTTCGCAACTCTAAATTATGTCTTAGATGGCAAATGGAAGAAGATTATCTGCAATTTACATAATCAGAATTGACCGATGAATACATTAAACAAGTAAATGAAGGGTATTAGAAACAAACCTCAAAAATGAAATTGCATTAAACTCCATAAAACATTTACAGCCTAGGAAACCCAAACCTTCTTTTTGTCACTAGATATTTTTTGAGATACAATTGACTTTATCCTTTTATTCCATATTCATAGGTCATTTGGTCATTACAGCAAAGCGGTCCTTCTTTACTTTAGAGCCCACTGCTGGGTTAATAAAAGATCCTGCATAATTGAAGGGGAGTGGTTCCTCTGTGCTCAGTGCTGCCCCTCAGATCTCCAGGGGCGTATCACAACCACCCGGGATGCTTGGGAAGACTCTAAGTTCCTAAGCCTCCCTGCCAGAGAGCAGATCCAGGTACAGCCCGGGAGATGCATTTTTAACAAAGACATCAATCAATGCAGGCTCACTCTGAGAAATATCAGGAAAAGTGCTGGTGTTAACGCACTGTTTTCCTCCTGTTCCCCCTAATGTCAATCTTAGGAAAAATGCTCCATGTCCCTGTAGCAACTGCAGGGGCAGCCCTGCTGGTGGAGGTGGGCTGACAGGCTACTCAGGTCTCTTCCCTAATGCAGCACCTGTTAACCTCAATGGCAAAGCCCGCAACCCTACCAGGTATGCTTATAGAATAAGGAAAATGGCTTCCTCACTCTTACAGCGATCCCTTCCCATTCACTGAGCAATCGTTAGTCTTAACACAAAAAATGCAAAAAGGCAGCCAAGCAATTTATATTTTATCCATAAAATTAAGCCCTGTGTTTCACCAAAGCATTTAACTCTGTGACCTATTTTATTGAATCCCTTAGCAGATCTTGGACAGTTCCCTTGAGTATAAATTACCATGAAGGTAAATTGAAAACGTATCAAGAAATGGGCAAGGATATTAGTGCAGAATCAAGGAGTCATCAAGCTTCAGTTGTTCTGAAGACTTTTTTTACAAGTCTCTTTTCAATGTAGTTAGAGTAGAAAGAATTGATTTGATAAGATTTTACCTTTCTTAGGTCACCATATACTTTGTGCATCATACATAACTCAGTTTAGAGGTCCCTTCCTCCAAAACATCTGCTCCACCTGTTCAGAGCCTCTTCTGGGCTCCTCATGTACCTCTGCCCTCCCCACTGACCACCTCATGGTGGCTGTCTGTCTCCCCCAGGACTGAACCCCCCATGAGGACAGGGCTCCCACAGTATTTATTTCAGAATTTACAGTGCTGGTACACCACCTGGCTTAAAGTGCATGCCAGCCTGCCGGCTAAATAAATGCACGAGGCTCCCTTTTGCCTTTAGAAGAAGAGAAATGGTGTTTGTAGTGAAAACAGGGGATAGGTAGGGGAAATTCGGATATGTCTAGTGTGCCCTCCCACCACACATTTGTCCTGAACTGATCTTTGTCTCCTACATAAGCTCATGTGATTCAGGTAAAGAGACTGAAAACGAAAGGTGAAGTCATTTGCCCCAGGTCACACGGCTCATAAGCAGCAGAGTCTTCATCACTCAGGTATGCCTCTGCCTACTCGCCCTCAAGTTCCTGCCACTACAAAACCTGTCTTAAGAGCACGGTTGTGTGAGGGGCGCCTGGGTGGCTCAGTGGGTTAAGCGTCTGCCTTCAGCTCAGGTCATGATCCCAGGGCCCTGGGATCGAGCCCCGGATCGGGCTCCCTGCTCAGTGGGGAGTCTGCCCCTCTCTCTCTCTCTGCCTCTCCACCAGCTCATGCTCTCTCTCGCACTTCTCCCTCTCTCCCTCTCAAAAATAAATAAATAAAATCTTTAAAAAAAGAGCACAGTTGTGGCATACAGCCCAGGACTAGTAATTCGTTAATGGGAAATGAGGCTGCTTTGTACACACAGAGATTCCACATACGGAGGCTGCCCACAGCAGTGTTTTGTGCAGTTTTCCCGTGACTCCTTCAGCAGACTACACACCAAGCCAGAAGTGCCTGATTACAACCTGCCCCCCACTGCCTCTTTTCCCCTATGTAGTTACTGTTCGAGGACCCCAAAGAGAAAGCAATGAGTTTCTGAGGAGCCTTGAGACTCTAGAATTTGGGAGTTCTGGCAAGTTCTTTTTTTAAAAAACGTACCTACTCTGAAAGGAGACTCATTCTGATCAACAGGCAGGAATTAAATGTTGGAAAACAGAGGCACATGTAAGAAAGAGGTTCTACAGAGAGGGAGACAAACCATAAGAGAATCTTAATCTCAGGAAGCAAACTGAGGGGGCTTGCTGTGGAGTAGTGGGGGGTGGGAGGGATGAGGTGGCTGGGTGATGGACATGGGGGAGGGTATGTGCTATGGTGAGCGCTGTGAATTGTGTAAGACTACTGAATCACAGACCTGTACCTCTGAAACAAATAATACATTATATGTTAAAAAAAAAAAAAAAAGGATAGCAGGAAGGGAAAAATGAAGGAGAAATCGGAGGGAGAGACGAACCATGAGAGACTGTGGACTCTGAGAAACAAACAGGGTTCTAGAGGGGAGGGGGTCGGGGAATGGGTTAGCCTGGTGATGGGTATTAAAGAGGGCATGTTCTGCGTGGAGCACTGGGTGTTATGCACAATGAATCATGGAACCCTACACCAAAAACTAATGTAATGTATGGTGATTAACATAATAAAACAAAAAGAAAGAGGTTCTAATACTCCGAAAGCACAGAGGACCCCAAGGAGCCAGCCACCCCATCAGAGGCTTTGTCAGCGCTCCGATAAATGGAAAGCACTGCCAGGTGACCGGCACCGAGCGCCTGGGACTTGGGAAAACAGTTGTAGAGAATGAAGGGAGCAGGAGAGAGGAAAGAAAAGGGGCCCCACTCTCCAGGACCAGAAAGGAAGTTGAAGCCCTGTGAAATATAGCTGCTTTGTTGTTTACTTTGCCTGTTTTTTAAGAAGTTGCACACAAAGAAAGCAGGACATTTGGAAACGAAAGAAAGAGAAAGCTCCCGCTGACAAGCTCAGGCATTGAAGGCTTCTGGAGACCAGAGGGGGCTTTGTAGTGTGCAGGAAGAGCGTGCTGGTGGAAAGACAGACTTCACACGGAAAGCAGTGAGGGAAATGGAGGGCAGATAGGAGAGCCGCAGACGCCACCGGCACTGGAAGGGGAGGGAAGATGGTCACAGTTCCAGGAGCCACCCTGGTGCAGCCCACCTACTGCGCCGCCAGAGGACCGCGGCTCTACGGGGATAACCGGAATTCCTGGATCTGGTCTCCCTGTCCCAGGACGCCTCCATCCGGGCATCGAGTGGCCCTTGAAGGTGGGCGGTGCTTCTGGTCAACAGCGCTCAGAACAGAGCAATAAAGAGGCAGTTTCAAGTTCATCTGGGCCATGAGAGCTAAGAGCAATCTGAGGAAACAAACCAAAGAACAGAACTTGACGAAGAAAATGAAGAGCAGGCCAGAGTGGCCTCAAAGCCTCAACAGGCTCATGTTTTCCAAATCATGTTTTCCAGACTTCGCTTGGAGGCCAGGTTTAATCAGAGTAAGCTCTTTGGAAAAGCATGCAGATCCATTTGGTGAGATCCTTGTCTTTTTTTTCAACCTCCTTATCATCACTCTGGCTTCCTTTCCTTGTTTACCTTGCAACACTTGCTCCTGATATTTCTTAAAAGACTTTTGCCTTTCAAGGCCCTGGTTCCCAGGGTGCTTTTCAGCCAGCACAACCAAAGAAAGAAGGAAAAGGACAGAAGGGTCCGTGAAGTGGGTAAGCGTTGGACTGTGCCTGTGCACGCAGGGACACTGAGCTTCTCTGAGCCGGGGTGGAGTGTGCCCAGGGAAGGGGTGCAGTAGGAGCCGGCTAGGCCTGAGCATGACCTCTAGCTTCTCTCAGTTGTTTGGACTAGCACAGTTTTGTTTTAAATACATATGTTAATTCTTTTTTTTTCTTTTCTTTAAATTTTTTATTGTTATGTTAATCACCATACATTACATCATTAGTTTTTGATGTAGTGTTCCATTATTCATTGTTTGTGCATAACATCCAGTGCTCTATGCAGAATGTGCCCTCTTTAATACCCATCACCAGGCTAACCCATCCCCCCACCCCCTCCCCTCTAGAACCCTCAGTTTGTTTTTCAGAGTCCGTCGTCTCTCATGGTTCGTCTCCCCCTCCGATTTACCCCCCTTTATTCCTCCCCTCCTGCTATCTTTTTTTTTTCTTAACATATATTGCATTATTTGTTTCAGAGGTACATATCTGTGATTCAACAGCCTTGTACAATTCACAGCGCTCACCATAGCCCATACCCTCCCCAATGTCTATCACCCAGCCACCCCATCCCTCCCACCCCA
>NW_027397063.1:112582657-112591033 GCF_003265705.2 Callorhinus ursinus
AGTTTGGAAGTTTTCCTTCCATTTCTATTTTTTGGAACAGTTTCAGGAGAATAGGTATTAATTCTTCTTGAAATGTTTGGTAGAATTCCCCTGGAAAGCCATCTGGCCCTGGGCTATTGTTTGTTGGGAGATTTTTGATGACTGCTTCAATTTCCTTAGTGGTTATAGGTCTGTTCAGGTTTTCTATTTCTTCCTGGTTCAATTTTGGTAGTTGATACATCTCTAGGAATGTACCCATTTCTTCCAAGTTTTCTAATTTGCTGGCATAGAGTTGCTCATAATATTGTTCTTATAATTGTTTGTATTTCTTTGGTATTGGTTGTGATCTCTCCTCTTTCATTCATGATTTTGTTGATTTGGGTCATTTCTGTTTTCTTTTTGCTAAGTCTGGCCAGGGGTTTATCAATCTTGTTAATTCTTTCAAAGAACCAGCTCCTAGTTTTGTTGATCTGTCCTACTGTTCTTTTGGTTTCTAGTTCACTGATTTCTGCTCTGATCTTTATTATTTCTCTTCTCCTGCTGGGTTTAGGCTTTATTTGCTGTTCTTTCTCCAGCTCCTTTCGGTGTAGGGTTAGGTTGTGTATTTGAGACCTTTCTTGTTTCTTGAGAAAGGCTTGTATTGCTATATACTTTCCTCTCAGGACTGCCTTTGCTGCATCCCAAAGATTTTGAACAGTTGTGTTTTCATTTTCATTGGTTTCCATGAATTTTTTTAATGCTTCTTTAATTTCCTGGTTGACCCATTCTTTAGTAGAATGCTCTTTAGCCTCCATGTATTTGAGTTTTTTCTGACTGTCCTCTTGTGATTGAGTTCTAGTTTCAAAGCATTGTGGTCCAAAAATATGCAGGGAATGATCCCAGTCTTTTGGTACTGGTTGAGACCTGATTTGTGACCTAGGATGTGATCCATTCTGGAGAATGTTCCATGGGCACTAGAGAAGAATGTGTATTCCGTTGCTTTGGGATGGAATGTTCTGAATATGTCTGTGAAGTCCATTTGGTCCAGTGTGTCATTTAAAGTCTTTATTTCCTTGTTGATCTTTTCTTAGATGATCTGTCCATTTCAGTCAGGGAGGTGTTAAAGTCCCCCACTATTATTGTATTGTTGTCAATGTGTTTCTTTGCTTTTGTTATTAATTGCCTTATATAATTGGCTGCTCCCATGTTAGGGGCATAGATATTTACAATCATTAGATCTTCTTGTTGCATAGACCCTTTAAGCAGGATATAGTGTCCTTCCTCATTTCTTATTACAGTCTTTGGTTTAAAATCTAATTTGTCTGATAGAAGGATTGTCACCCCAGCTTTCTTTTGGTGTCCATTAGCATGGTAAATGGTTTTCCACCCCCTCACTTTCAATGTGGGGGTGTCTTTGGGTCTAAAATGAGTCTCTTGCAGACAGCATATGGATGGGTCTTGTTTTTTAATCCAATCTGACAGCCTGTGTCTTTTGATTGGTTCATTTAGCCCATTTACATTCAGGGTAACTATTGAAACATATGAATTTAGTGCCATGGTATTGCCTGTAAGGTGACTGTTTCTGTATATTGTCTGTTCCTTTCTGGTCTATTCTGCTTTTAGGCTGTCTCTTTGCTTAGAGGACCCCTTTCAATATTTCTTGGAGGGCTGGTTTCGTGTTTGCAAATTCCTTTAGTTTTTGTTTGTCCTGGAAGCTTTTTATCTTTCCTATTTTCAATGACAGCCTAGCTGGATATAGTATTCTTGGCTGCATATTTTTCTCGTTTAGTGCTCTGAAGATATCTTGCCAGTCCTTTCTGGCCTTACAGGTCTCTGTGGATAGGTCTGTTGCCAATCTAATGTTTCTACCATTATTGGTTACATATCTCTTCTCCTGAGCTGCTTTCAAGATTTTCTCTTTGTCTCTGAGACTCGTAAGTTTTACTATTAGATGTCGGGGTGTTGACCTATTTTTGTTGATTTTGAGAGGGATTCTCTGTGCCTCCTGGATTTTGATGCCTGTTTCCTTCCCCACATTAGGGGAGTTCTCTGCTATAATTTGCTCAATATACCTTCTGCCCCTCTCTCTCTTTCTTCTTCTGGAATCCCAATTATTCTAATGTTGTTTCGTCTTATCTTATTGCTTCTCTCGAATTCTGCCCTCGTGATCCAGTAGTTGTTTATCTCTCTTTTTCTCAGCTTTCTTTATTTTCCATCATTTGGTCTTCTATATCACTGATTCTCTCTTCTGCCTCATTTTTCCTAGCAGTTAGTGCCCCCATTTTTGATTGCACCTCATTAATAGCCTTTTTGATTTCGACTTGGTTAGATTTTAGTTCTTTCATTTCTCCAAGAAGGGTTTCTCTAATAACTTCCATGCTTTTTTCAAGCCCAGCTAGTATCTTTAAAATCATGATTCTGAACTCTAGGTCCGACATCGTACTAATGTCCGTATTGAGAAGGTACCTCACAGTCGGTACTGCCTCTTGTTCTTTTTGTTGAGGTGATTTTTTTCGTCTTGTCATTTTGTCCCAAGGAGAATAGATGAGTGAGAGAACAAAATGCTAACAGGTTAACAACCTCCCCAGAAAATATACTCTAAACAAATCAGAAAAGACCTGAAACTAGGGGGAAAGAAACGGAAAGAAAGAAGAAAGAGAGAAAAAAAAAAAGAAAAAGATAAAAACAAACAAAAACAGAACAAATAAAAACAGAGTATGATCAAATATGATCAGGCTGGTGCATAGATCAGTGCCACACACTAGACTTTGTGTGTATTTTGGTCTGTGAGAAGAAAGTGACTCCTAAAATTTTAAAGAAAGAAAGAGTTAAATATGTACAGAATAAGGGTTGATACGATGAAGGTATGGAATATGACTAAAGACGGAAAATTACAAAAAATTTTAAAAAAGGAATTGAGAAGAAGGTGTTTGAAAAAAGAAAGAAGAGGATTAAAAAAAGCGGGGGAGAGAATATGATCAGGCAGCAGACTAGAACAAAGCCATACACTAGAGATTTGGAGTATATTTTGATATGTTAGAAGAAATTGTATCTCAAAATTTTAAATAGAAAACAACTTAGATATATATGCCAAAAATAAGGGTAACTACTATGAAGGGATAGAATATGACTCTAAATAATGAAAAATAATTTTTTTTAAAAAAAGGGATTGATAAGATGTTGGTTGAAAAAAGGAAGAAGAAAAATGCAAAAAAAAAAAAAAAAGTTAAAAAAAATTAGCTTTGAAAGACTAGTGAATCATGGTAAAAGAGCCATGAATTCTATGTGCAGTATTCCCCTAGCACTGGAGTTCTCCCGTTCTCATTGATCGGTAAACTTGGTCTTGGATGGGTGTTCGTGCTGATCTTCTGGGGGAGGGGCCTGTTGCCGTGGTTCCCAAATGTCTTTGCCGGAGGCGGAATTGCCCCGCCCTTCCCTGGTCAGGGCTAAGTAATCTGCTCAGGTTTGCTCTCGGGAGCTTTTGTTTCCTGCAGGCTTTCAGTACAGCTTTGGAGGATGAGAGTGAAAATGGCCTCCCAATCTCTGCCTGGGAGGAGCCGAGAACTCGGGGCTCCACTCCTCAGTGTGCCCCCAGAGAAAAGCAGTCACTCCCGTCTCCCCGGTCTCCGGCCGCACTCCATGCTTACCTGACCTGTGACTGAGCATTTCTATCTCTGCCACTCAACTCAGTGTGGAGTCTCCAAACCCAGCAGATCACTGCGGTGCGCTCCCGCACCACTCCTCCCGGGGGAGGAAGGGGAGTCTCCCCGGATCTGCCGCTTGTTGGGTCCCTGTTGGAGGGGCAGTGGCCCGACTGTCACCGATCACAGTTTATGGAAACCCCAAGCTGAGAGCCCACTCTCGGCTCCATCTGTGCAGCTGGCTTCCGTGCTGTGATACCCTGGAGCTCTGCTGCACTCAGGCACCCCTGGTCTTTCTGTGACCCTGAGGGTCCTGAGACCGCACTGTCCCGCAAGGGTTCCACCCTCCACTTAGCCACTGGAGCGACGTCCCTCAGCGGAGCCGACTTCTAAAAGTTCCGATTTTGTGCTCCGCGGCTCTATCACTTGCCAGAAGCGGCCAACGGAGGCCCCCTCCCCCGCCGTCTATCGTCCCGAATATCGCCTCGGATTCACTTCTCCGCACGTCCTACTTTCCAGAAAGTGGTCGTTTTTCTGTTCAGAGAGTTGCTGCTATTCTTTTCTTCGATCTCCTGTTGAGTTCGTAGGTGTTCAGAATGGTTTGATCCCTATTCATCTGAATTCCTGAGACCAGACGAAATCCAGGTCTCCTACTCCTCCACCATCTTGTTCCCTTCCCACATATGGTAATTCTTAATAAAATGCTGATAAATGTGCCAAAGCATTCTCTGTGATAATAAATGAAGTCTTTACAGTTTGGAATGCTATTAAGTCTTGCTTCCCGCTTTGTGAGGCTGTGGGCATTTTAGGTAGCAGTAACATTTTATGGAAGCCCAGTGCTGCTGGGGGACATGGTTCCCTCCAGAGGGTGTAGGATCTCTGTCATACCCCCAGAGTGATCTGGTCTGGGGCCACATACACACAGAAGTGGAGCTACCGAGTGGTACCCACCTGAGTTCTGGCTGGCTTAGGGCTCTCTGAACCTCACTGTCAGTCACTGGTATAGTACATCAGGAAAAGTACAGGCCGACCTGCTTCGGATCCCAATCCTGCCATTTCCTCGTGTGCAACTATAGGAAAATGATACAACTCTCCTGCATCTCCATTCCTGTTCCAGTTATTATGACTGCATAACAAACCACCCAAAAGTCAGTGATGTAAAGTGACCATTTTGTTACACTCACAGATTCAGTGGATCAGGATTTGGACACAGCACAGTGGGAATGGTTTGTCTCTGCCCCCACAATATCTGGGGACTCAGTTGGGAAGACCTCAAAGACCGGGAGTGTCTAGACATCTGAGATCAGGAGTCACCTGGAGACTTCTTCACGGACACATCTGGCAGTGGATGCTGGGTATTGGCAGGGATGTTGACCATAGCATGGACGGGTGGCTTCACTGCTTCACTGTGGAGTGTCTCTGCATGGGCTAGCTTGGGCTTTCACAGCCTGGCACCTGGGTTTCCAAACCAAGTGTCCCCAGACCTTAAGGTGGGCGTGCGTGGCATTTTTATGACCTCACCTCAGCAGTGACATAGTAGCACTTCTACCATTCACCAGTGCTCAGCCAGGTCCAAGGGGGAGGGGCACAGAGTTTCGATGGAGGAGCAGTTGGGTTCTACGAGAGCATGTGTGCCGGGAGATGATGTTGTGGCCATCTTGGGAAAACACGACCTTGCCACGGTCCCCTGCTCTGCTGATGCCCCAGGCAAGAGGGTGGCAGGGGTGACAGTTGCTGAGCACCAGCTGAGTGCGGCAAACCATTTGCATATTACCAAATTCTCGCTCATTGATTTAAATAATTCCAGGTCTAGGAGATAGAAGGGGGAGTGACTACCTCACATATCCTTCTCCTGGAGATGGCACAGGCACAGGATTGCAAGGCCTACCAAGCAAGCAAGTTTTGAGTTTTTGTTCATCTCACATCGGCTAATACGCCCTTGGCCGAAGGGAGTCTCATGGCCAAGCCCAGAGTCAAGGGCTGGGGAAGTCCATTCTGCCTTTGTGAGGCTGTGGCAGGGGTGTGTGTAATAACTATAATGACAGAGTGAGGAGTTAGGACCAATAATTCAATCTACCGTAGCCGTTTTCTAGAACAAAGAAAACTGGGTAAGGATATTGTGGCATTACAGCTGGTGTTTAGCAGTACAATCTGGGATGCAAAATACCCATATAAAGTAGTAGGTTACCAGATTGCTAATAAAAGAATAATTCAGCGTGACCAGGTAGAATTCATCCCAGGTATTCAAGGACAATATACCATGAAGATATCTATTAATATAATGCATTACTAAGACAATATATTTTTATGGAACCTAAATCATCATCTCAATACATACTTAAAAGTTATTCAGTAAAATCCAACACCTACTTAGGGATTTTTTTTTTTTTAAGCTCTTAGTAAATTAGAACTATAAGGATACTTATCTAGCATGACATATAATGGCATAACACTTCAGAAGCATTCCCACAGAAGCAAGGAAATAGAAAAGAATGCCTTCTCACCACCATTACTTGCTAATGGCATCAGTCAAAAATAAGAAAGAGGCTTATAGATAGGAGACTCAGTTGTCATTATTTGCAGGTGGTATTCCTGTATCCCTAGAAAATCCAGGGGAAGCATCTGAAAACCTAGCAGAACGAATACATTCAGTAAGGTAGTCCAGATTAAAAATAAACAAACCAAAGTACAGATTTTTCTACATAACAGTTGTAATACAATGTCATGAGCTCTTTATATTATATAAAACATATAAAAATACATATAACCTGTATCTTATATAAAATTTGAGGAAAAAAAATCATCTACCAGAGAAACTGCCAAGGACACGTGTCCCCAGGACTAACCTGAACTAGAAACGTGAAGGACACTGAGGGAGCGGCTCTGCCCCTCTGCAGAGAGACTTCACTAAATGCAAATATGAGCAGCTCCTCAAGGGAACGGTCAGTTATTGATGGGCTTTCCAGTGAAAATACCCATGGCTATTTTTCTTTATTTAACTTGAAAAAAAATATCCAAGGTTCACCTGGAAGACTAACCAAGTGCTCAGAAAGCTCCATGAGACATTAAAATACAATTTTTTCAAAAGTGATTACAGAATGTGATGCTGACTCTAGACAGCACAATGGAACACAAAGTCTATGTAAAAAGATAATATACAGTAAGAGTAAAACACAAAATCAGTGGTGGGGGAGACACAGTATTTAAAAAAGGAAATGGGACAGTCCCTTTGTAAGTATTTTTTTTCCCCTAAGTACTTAAAGAAAAAAGTCACTTTGATTGCCTGCCTTATATATTTAGTATTCTTAAAATACTAAAGATAGGAGCGCCTGGGTGGTTCAGTCAGTTAAGCGTCTGCCTTTGGCTCAGGTCATGATCCCAGCGTCCTGGGATCGAGCCCCGCCTCGGGCTTCCTGCTCAGTGGAGAGTGTGCTTCTCCCTCCCCCTGCTCTTGCACTCTTGTTAGCTCTTTCTCTCTCCCTCTCAGATAAATCAAACAAACAAACAAACAAAAATACTAAAGATAAACCTTAGAAGGGGGGGAATTCCCCACCACTGTTTTCTTTGACCTCTAGTACCCTCCTTGCACTACACAAGCAAGTGCATTTCTGAGATGCAAAGAAAAATCACAGTAAACCTAAATGTTGCCTTTATCCTTTTGCTGTGAATAAAATAATGAAGCAGGAACCTACCCAGACTCTGACAGGGCTGCCCAGCAGCCCATATGGGACAGATAGACCTTTCCAGAGGCAGCAAACCAGTCAGTGAAAAGGAATAGGTCATATGAAAAGGAACTGCCCTTTGAAAGATGGTCCCAGCCTACAGATTCTGGCCAAGGGGACGCCCTCTACTTAGGAAGATAAAATTACTGAATTTCTGGTTCTCCGTGAGCTTCACGAGCAAAATGCAAGCATAGCAGAAGAGCAGCCTGTCAGGAGAAGCAGCAGTCTGAGGACAGTGAAGGGCATTTGGGATGAAAAACATTTTTGGCCAGTTAGCGCTCAGTGGAGCCGAAGCAGCAGGGAGGCAATTTCTGGCAACCAAATAGAGAATGAGAACACCAGTCCGAGGGATTCTTCCAGAACTCAAGAAAAAGATAAGGATCCGAAAATCATAAGAGGAGATAAGGAAGTGATGCAAGCAAGGGGGGCAGAGGCACAGTACTCAGTCAGAGAAATGATGGAAGCATCCTGGAGAGGACCCACTGAGGCTTTACTTCACAAGGATGTGGGGAGTCTTAGTTGACTTAAGACCCAGACCGAATGCCTGGAGTTGGGGAAGAGGTCCAGGATGTGGAGGAGAATCCTCTCTCTGCGGTGCCAGCAGACCCACCAGGGCAACGTTTCATACACTTGTTAAAAAGAGTTCATACACATAAAAAGACAAAGGAACAATGACTATGAACAAGAGGTGGTTCACAGCCAGAGAAGCACAAATGTCTAATAAGTCATAAAAATCACACAAATCATCCTAAAGGCAAATTTTAAACCACAAAAAGTTCCTGCAGATTGGCAAAGATGTTTTTGAATTGAGTAATCCCAGCACTAGCCAGTATGGGGTGAGGTGGGTTCTCTCATTCCATGTGGGTGGCCCTCTCCCCTTGGTCACAATTTCTGAAAAGCAGTTTAGCAAGATGTAGCAAAAGCCCCCAAAATGTTCAAGCCAGTAATTTTTCTTTCTAGTAATTTATCTTAAAAGTGTATCTAAAAATTGCAACCAAGATCTACAAAGATGGTCACAATATATTGATTCAAGCACATTATATATATATATATAT